>NC_059453.1:4400000-4472500 GCF_905237065.1 Salmo salar
GATACAGTCTACTGTAGAGGGAGTCAGACAGACAGAGGAGAGAAAGGTTTAGAGGGATACAGTCTACTGGGTTATGTAGAGGAGTCAGACAGACAGAGGAGAGAAAGGTTTAGAGGGATACAGTCTACTGTAGAGGGAGTCAGACAGACAGGGGAGAGAAAGGTTTAGAGGGATACAGTCTACTGTTGTAGAGGGAGTCAGACAGACAGGGGAGAGAAAGGTTTAGAGGGATACAGTCTACTGTAGAGGGAGTCAGACAGACAGAGGAGAGAAAGGTTTAGAGGGATACAGTCTACTGTAGAGGGAGTCAGACAGACAGAGGAGAGAAAGGTTTAGAGGGATACAGTCTACTGTAGAGGGAGTCAGACAGACAGAGGAGAGAAAGGTTTAGAGGGATACAGTCTACTGTAGAGGGAGTCAGACAGACAGAGGAGAGAAAGCTTTAGAGGGATACAGTCTACTGTAGAGGGAGTCAGACAGACAGAGGAGAGAAAGGTTTAGAGGGATACAGTCTACTGGGTTACTGTAGAGGGAGTCAGACAGACAGAGGAGAGAAAGGTTTAGAGGGATACAGTCTACTGTAGAGGGAGTCAGACAGACAGAGGAGAGAAAGGTTTAGAGGGATACAGTCTACTGTAGAGGGAGTCAGACAGACAGAGGAGAGAAAGGTTTAGAGGGATACAGTCTACTGTAGAGGGAGTCAGACAGACAGAGGAGAGAAAGGTTTAGAGGGATACAGTCTACTGTAGAGGGAGTCAGACAGACAGAGGAGAGAAAGGTTTAGAGGGATACAGTCTACTGTAGAGGGAGTCAGACAGACAGGGGAGAGAAAGGTTTAGAGGGATACAGTCTACTGTAGAGGGAGTCAGACAGACAGGGGAGAGAAAGGTTTAGAGGGATACAGTCTACTGTAGAGGGAGTCAGACAGACAGGGGAGAGAAAGGTTTAGAGGGATACAGTCTACTGGGTTACTGTAGAGGGAGTCAGACAGACAGGGGAGAGAAAGGTTTAGAGGGATACAGTCTACTGTAGAGGGAGTCAGACAGACAGGGGAGAGAAAGGTTTAGAGGGATACAGTCTACTGTAGAGGGAGTCAGACAGACAGGGGAGAGAAAGGTTTAGAGGGATACAGTCTACTGTAGAGGGAGTCAGACAGACAGAGGAGAGAAAGGTTTAGAGGGATACAGTCTACTGTAGAGGGAGTCAGACAGACAGAGGAGAGAAAGGTTTAGAGGGATACAGTCTACTGTAGAGGGAGTCAGACAGACAGAGGAGAGAAAGGTTTAGAGGGATACAGTCTACTGTAGAGGGAGTCAGACAGACAGAGGAGAGAAAGGTTTAGAGGGATACAGTCTACTGGTAGAGGGAGTCAGACAGACAGAGGAGAGAAAGGTTTAGAGGGATACAGTCTACTGTAGAGGGAGTCAGACAGACAGAGGAGAGAAAGGTTTAGAGGGATACAGTCTACTGTAGAGGGAGTCAGACAGACAGAGGAGAGAAAGGTTTAGAGGGATACAGTCTACTGTAGAGGGAGTCAGACAGACAGAGGAGAGAAAGGTTTAGAGGGATACAGTCTACTGTAGAGGGAGTCAGACAGACAGAGGAGAGAAAGGTTTAGAGGGATACAGTCTACTGTAGAGGGAGTCAGACAGACAGAGGAGAGAAAGGTTTAGAGGGATACAGTCTACTGTAGAGGGAGTCAGACAGACAGAGGAGAGAAAGGTTTAGAGGGATACAGTCTACTGGGTTACTGTAGAGGGAGTCAGACAGACAGAGGAGAGAAAGGTTTAGAGGGATACAGTCTACTGTAGAGGGAGTCAGACAGACAGAGGAGAGAAAGGTTTAGAGGGATACAGTCTACTGTAGAGGGAGTCAGACAGACAGAGGAGAGAAAGGTTTAGAGGGATACAGTCTACTGTAGAGGGAGTCAGACAGACAGAGGAGAGAAAGGTTTAGAGGGATACAGTCTACTGTAGAGGGAGTCAGACAGACAGAGGAGAGAAAGGTTTAGAGGGATACAGTCTACTGTAGAGGGAGTCAGACAGACAGAGGAGAGAAAGGTTTAGAGGGATACAGTCTACTGTAGAGGGAGTCAGACAGACAGGGGAGAGAAAGGTTTAGAGGGATACAGTCTACTGGGTCTGTAGAGGGAGTCAGACAGACAGAGGAGAGAAAGGTTTAGAGGGATACAGTCTACTGTAGAGGGAGTCAGACAGACAGGGGAGAGAAAGGTTTAGAGGGATACAGTCTACTGTAGAGGGAGTCAGACAGACAGGGGAGAGAAAGGTTTAGAGGGATACAGTCTACTGTAGAGGGAGTCAGACAGACAGGGGAGAGAAAGGTTTAGAGGGATACAGTCTACTGTAGAGGGAGTCAGACAGACAGAGGAGAGAAAGGTTTAGAGGGATACAGTCTACTGTAGAGGGAGTCAGACAGACAGAGGAGAGAAAGGTTTAGAGGGATACAGTCTACTGTAGAGGGAGTCAGACAGACAGAGGAGAGAAAGGTTTAGAGGGATACAGTCTACTGTAGAGGGAGTCAGACAGACAGAGGAGAGAAAGGTTTAGAGGGATACAGTCTACTGTAGAGGGAGTCAGACAGACAGAGGAGAGAAAGGTTTAGAGGGATACAGTCTACTGTAGAGGGAGTCAGACAGACAGAGGAGAGAAAGGTTTAGAGGGATACAGTCTACTGTAGAGGGAGTCAGACAGACAGAGGAGAGAAAGGTTTAGAGGGATACAGTCTACTGTTTAGAGGGAGTCAGACAGACAGAGGAGAGAAAGGTTTAGAGGGATACAGTCTACTGTAGAGGGAGTCAGACAGACAGGGGAGAGAAAGGTTTAGAGGGATACAGTCTACTGTAGAGGGAGTCAGACAGACAGAGGAGAGAAAGGTTTAGAGGGATACAGTCTACTGTAGAGGGAGTCAGACAGACAGAGGAGAGAAAGGTTTAGAGGGATACAGTCTACTGTAGAGGGAGTCAGACAGACAGAGGAGAGAAAGGTTTAGAGGGATACAGTCTACTGTAGAGGGAGTCAGACAGACAGAGGAGAGAAAGGTTTAGAGGGATACAGTCTACTGTAGAGGGAGTCAGACAGACAGAGGAGAGAAAGGTTTAGAGGGATACAGTCTACTGTAGAGGGAGTCAGACAGACAGAGGAGAGAAAGGTTTAGAGGGATACAGTCTACTGGTTCTGTAGAGGGAGTCAGACAGACAGGGGAGAGAAAGGTTTAGAGGGATACAGTCTACTGTAGAGGGAGTCAGACAGACAGAGGAGAGAAAGGTTTAGAGGGATACAGTCTACTGTAGAGGGAGTCAGACAGACAGAGGAGAGAAAGGTTTAGAGGGATACAGTCTACTGTTTAGAGGGAGTCAGACAGACAGAGGAGAGAAAGGTTTAGAGGGATACAGTCTACTGTAGAGGGAGTCAGACAGACAGGGGAGAGAAAGGTTTAGAGGGATACAGTCTACTGTAGAGGGAGTCAGACAGACAGGGGAGAGAAAGGTTTAGAGGGATACAGTCTACTGTAGAGGGAGTCAGACAGACAGAGGAGAGAAAGGTTTAGAGGGATACAGTCTACTGACTAGAGGGAGTCAGACAGACAGAGGAGAGAAAGGTTTAGAGGGATACAGTCTACTGTAGAGGGAGTCAGACAGACAGAGGAGAGAAAGGTTTAGAGGGATACAGTCTACTGTAGAGGGAGTCAGACAGACAGAGGAGAGAAAGGTTTAGAGGGATACAGTCTACTGTAGAGGGAGTCAGACAGACAGGGGAGAGAAAGGTTTAGAGGGATACAGTCTACTGTAGAGGGAGTCAGACAGACAGAGGAGAGAAAGGTTTAGAGGGATACAGTCTACTGTAGAGGGAGTCAGACAGACAGGGGAGAGAAAGGTTTAGAGGGATACAGTCTACTGTAGAGGGAGTCAGACAGACAGAGGAGAGAAAGGTTTAGAGGGATACAGTCTACTGTAGAGGGAGTCAGACAGACAGGGGAGAGAAAGGTTTAGAGGGATACAGTCTACTGTAGAGGGAGTCAGACAGACAGAGGAGAGAAAGGTTTAGAGGGATACAGTCTACTGGTAGAGGGAGTCAGACAGACAGGGGAGAGAAAGGTTTAGAGGGATACAGTCTACTGTATGGAGGGAGTCAGACAGACAGGGAGAGAAAGGTTTAGAGGGATACAGTCTACTGTAGAGGGAGTCAGACAGACAGAGGAGAGAAAGGTTTAGAGGGATACAGTCTACTGTAGAGGGAGTCAGACAGACAGGGGAGAGAAAGGTTTAGAGGGATACAGTCTACTGTAGAGGGAGTCAGACAGACAGGGAGAGAAAGGTTTAGAGGGATACAGTCTACTGTAGAGGGAGTCAGACAGACAGGGGAGAGAAAGGTTTAGAGGGATACAGTCTACTGTAGAGGGAGTCAGACAGACAGGGAGAGAAAGGTTTAGAGGGATACAGTCTACTGTAGAGGGAGTCAGACAGACAGAGGAGAGAAAGGTTTAGAGGGATACAGTCTACTGTAGAGGGAGTCAGACAGACAGAGGAGAGAAAGGTTTAGAGGGATACAGTCTACTGTAGAGGGAGTCAGACAGACAGGGGAGAGAAAGGTTTAGAGGGATACAGTCTACTGTAGAGGGAGTCAGACAGACAGAGGAGAGAAAGGTTTAGAGGGATACAGTCTACTGTAGAGGGAGTCAGACAGACAGGGGAGAGAAAGGTTTAGAGGGATACAGTCTACTGTAGAGGGAGTCAGACAGACAGAGGAGAGAAAGGTTTAGAGGGATACAGTCTCTACTGTAGAGGGAGTCAGACAGACAGGGGAGAGAAAGGTTTAGAGGGATACAGTCTACTGTAGAGGGAGTCAGACAGACAGGGAGAGAAAGGTTTAGAGGGATACAGTCTACTGGGTTAGAGGGAGTCAGACAGACAGAGGAGAGAAAGGTTTAGAGGGATACAGTCTACTGTAGAGGGAGTCAGACAGACAGGGAGAGAAAGGTTTAGAGGGATACAGTCTACTGTAGAGGGAGTCAGACAGACAGAGGAGAGAAAGGTTTAGAGGGATACAGTCTACTGTAGAGGGAGTCAGACAGACAGAGGAGAGAAAGGTTTAGAGGGATACAGTCTACTGTAGAGGGAGTCAGACAGACAGAGGAGAGAAAGGTTTAGAGGGATACAGTCTACTGTAGAGGGAGTCAGACAGACAGGGGAGAGAAAGGTTTAGAGGGATACAGTCTACTGTAGAGGGAGTCAGACAGACAGGGGAGAGAAAGGTTTAGAGGGATACAGTCTACTGTAGAGGGAGTCAGACAGACAGGGAGAGAAAGGTTTAGAGGGATACAGTCTACTGTAGAGGGAGTCAGACAGACAGGGGAGAGAAAGGTTTAGAGGGATACAGTCTACTGTAGAGGGAGTCAGACAGACAGGGGAGAGAAAGGTTTAGAGGGATACAGTCTACTGTAGAGGGAGTCAGACAGACAGGGGAGAGAAAGGTTTAGAGGGATACAGTCTACTGTAGAGGGAGTCAGACAGACAGGGGAGAGAAAGGTTTAGAGGGATACAGTCTACTGTAGAGGGAGTCAGACAGACAGGGGAGAGAAAGGTTTAGAGGGATACAGTCTACTGTAGAGGGAGTCAGACAGACAGGGGAGAGAAAGGTTTAGAGGGATACAGTCTACTGGTTCTAGAGGGAGTCAGACAGACAGGGGAGAGAAAGGTTTAGAGGGATACAGTCTACTGTAGAGGGAGTCAGACAGACAGGGGAGAGAAAGGTTTAGAGGGATACAGTCTACTGTAGAGGGAGTCAGACAGACAGGGGAGAGAAAGGTTTAGAGGGATACAGTCTACTGTAGAGGGAGTCAGACAGACAGGGGAGAGAAAGGTTTAGAGGGATACAGTCTACTGTAGAGGGAGTCAGACAGACAGGGGAGAGAAAGGTTTAGAGGGATACAGTCTACTGTAGAGGGAGTCAGACAGACAGAGGAGAGAAAGGTTTAGAGGGATACAGTCTACTGTAGAGGGAGTCAGACAGACAGAGGAGAGAAAGGTTTAGAGGGATACAGTCTACTGTAGAGGGAGTCAGACAGACAGAGGAGAGAAAGGTTTAGAGGGATACAGTCTACTGTAGAGGGAGTCAGACAGACAGAGGAGAGAAAGGTTTAGAGGGATACAGTCTACTGTAGAGGGAGTCAGACAGACAGAGGAGAGAAAGGTTTAGAGGGATACAGTCTACTGTAGAGGGAGTCAGACAGACAGGGGAGAGAAAGGTTTAGAGGGATACAGTCTACTGTAGAGGGAGTCAGACAGACAGGGGAGAGAAAGGTTTAGAGGGATACAGTCTACTGTAGAGGGAGTCAGACAGACAGAGGAGAGAAAGGTTTAGAGGGATACAGTCTACTGTAGAGGGAGTCAGACAGACAGAGGAGAGAAAGGTTTAGAGGGATACAGTCTACTGTAGAGGGAGTCAGACAGACAGGGAGAGAAAGGTTTAGAGGGATACAGTCTACTGTAGAGGGAGTCAGACAGACAGAGGAGAGAAAGGTTTAGAGGGATACAGTCTACTGTAGAGGGAGTCAGACAGACAGAGGAGAGAAAGGTTTAGAGGGATACAGTCTACTGTAGAGGGAGTCAGACAGACAGAGGAGAGAAAGGTTTAGAGGGATACAGTCTACTGTAGAGGGAGTCAGACAGACAGAGGAGAGAAAGGTTTAGAGGGATACAGTCTACTGTAGAGGGAGTCAGACAGACAGAGGAGAGAAAGGTTTAGAGGGATACAGTCTACTGTAGAGGGAGTCAGACAGACAGAGGAGAGAAAGGTTTAGAGGGATACAGTCTACTGTAGAGGGAGTCAGACAGACAGAGGAGAGAAAGGTTTAGAGGGATACAGTCTACTGTAGAGGGAGTCAGACAGACAGAGGAGAGAAAGGTTTAGAGGGATACAGTCTACTGTAGAGGGAGTCAGACAGACAGGGGAGAGAAAGGTTTAGAGGGATACAGTCTACTGTAGAGGGAGTCAGACAGACAGAGGAGAGAAAGGTTTAGAGGGATACAGTCTACTGTAGAGGGAGTCAGACAGACAGGGGAGAGAAAGGTTTAGAGGGATACAGTCTACTGGGTTACTGTAGAGGGAGTCAGACAGACAGAGGAGAGAAAGGTTTAGAGGGATACAGTCTACTGTAGAGGGAGTCAGACAGACAGAGGAGAGAAAGGTTTAGAGGGATACAGTCTACTGTAGAGGGAGTCAGACAGACAGGGGAGAGAAAGGTTTAGAGGGATACAGTCTACTGTAGAGGGAGTCAGACAGACAGAGGAGAGAAAGGTTTAGAGGGATACAGTCTACTGTAGAGGGAGTCAGACAGACAGAGGAGAGAAAGGTTTAGAGGGATACAGTCTACTGTAGAGGGAGTCAGACAGACAGGGAGAGAAAGGTTTAGAGGGATACAGTCTACTGTAGAGGGAGTCAGACAGACAGAGGAGAGAAAGGTTTAGAGGGATACAGTCTACTGTAGAGGGAGTCAGACAGACAGGGGAGAGAAAGGTTTAGAGGGATACAGTCTACTGTAGAGGGAGTCAGACAGACAGGGGAGAGAAAGGTTTAGAGGGATACAGTCTACTGTAGAGGGAGTCAGACAGACAGGGGAGAGAAAGGTTTAGAGGGATACAGTCTACTGGTTGTAGAGGGAGTCAGACAGACAGAGGAGAGAAAGGTTTAGAGGGATACAGTCTACTGTAGAGGGAGTCAGACAGACAGAGGAGAGAAAGGTTTAGAGGGATACAGTCTACTGTAGAGGGAGTCAGACAGACAGGGGAGAGAAAGGTTTAGAGGGATACAGTCTACTGTAGAGGGAGTCAGACAGACAGAGGAGAGAAAGGTTTAGAGGGATACAGTCTACTGTAGAGGGAGTCAGACAGACAGAGGAGAGAAAGGTTTAGAGGGATACAGTCTACTGTAGAGGGAGTCAGACAGACAGGGGAGAGAAAGGTTTAGAGGGATACAGTCTACTGTAGAGGGAGTCAGACAGACAGGGGAGAGAAAGGTTTAGAGGGATACAGTCTACTGTAGAGGGAGTCAGACAGACAGAGGAGAGAAAGGTTTAGAGGGATACAGTCTACTGTAGAGGGAGTCAGACAGACAGGGGAGAGAAAGGTTTAGAGGGATACAGTCTACTGTAGAGGGAGTCAGACAGACAGGGGAGAGAAAGGTTTAGAGGGATACAGTCTACTGTAGAGGGAGTCAGACAGACAGGGGAGAGAAAGGTTTAGAGGGATACAGTCTACTGTAGAGGGAGTCAGACAGACAGGGGAGAGAAAGGTTTAGAGGGATACAGTCTACTGTAGAGGGAGTCAGACAGACAGAGGAGAGAAAGGTTTAGAGGGATACAGTCTACTGTAGAGGGAGTCCGACAGAGGAGAGAAAGGTTTAGAGGGATACAGTCTACTGTTGAGGGAGTCAGACAGACAGGGGAGAGAAAGGTTTAGAGGGATACAGTCTACTGGGTTACTGTAGAGGGAGTCAGACAGACAGAGGAGAGAAAGGTTTAGAGGGATACAGTCTACTGTAGAGGGAGTCAGACAGACAGGGGAGAGAAAGGTTTAGAGGGATACAGTCTACTGTAGAGGGAGTCAGACAGACAGAGGAGAGAAAGGTTTAGAGGGATACAGTCTACTGTAGAGGGAGTCAGACAGACAGGGGAGAGAAAGGTTTAGAGGGATACAGTCTACTGTAGAGGGAGTCAGACAGACAGAGGAGAGAAAGGTTTAGAGGGATACAGTCTACTGTAGAGGGAGTCAGACAGACAGGGGAGAGAAAGGTTTAGAGGGATACAGTCTACTGTAGAGGGAGTCAGACAGACAGAGGAGAGAAAGGTTTAGAGGGATACAGTCTACTGTAGAGGGAGTCAGACAGACAGAGGAGAGAAAGGTTTAGAGGGATACAGTCTACTGGGTTACTGTAGAGGGAGTCAGACAGACAGGGGAGAGAAAGGTTTAGAGGGATACAGTCTACTGTAGAGGGAGTCAGACAGACAGGGGAGAGAAAGGTTTAGAGGGATACAGTCTACTGTAGAGGGAGTCAGACAGACAGAGGAGAGAAAGGTTTAGAGGGATACAGTCTACTGTAGAGGGAGTCAGACAGACAGAGGAGAGAAAGGTAGAGTGGGAGCATGAGAGAGAGAGAGAGAGCATGGAGCCAGGCTCCATCAATCAAATACCTACCTCACTGAGCCAGCCTTGATCAATCAATGACCTACCTACCTCACTGAGCCAGCCTTGATCAATCAATGACCTACCTACCTCACTGAGCCAGCCTTGATCAATCAATGACTTATTTACCATCTCCAATCATCAAGCTACTATTGATTAGGAGGGATGACCTATCGCATGACACATACTCGTGTGTGTGTGTGTGTGTGTGTGTGTGTGTGTGTGTGTGTGTGTTTACGGCCAGTCAGTGGGAGCAAGTTGTTGCTCTGTCCAAGGTCACTGCTGACTGGAATCTGAAATCTGATCTGTAACTGTGTGTTCTACAGGGTTCAAGTGGAATCTGAAATCTGATCTGTAACTGTGTGTTCTACAGGGTTCCAGTGGAATCTGAAATCTGATCAGTAACTGTGTGTTCTACAGGGTTCAAGTGGAATCTGAAATCTGATCAGTAACTGTGTGTTCTACAGGGTTCCAGTGGAATCTGAAATCTGATCAGTAACTGTGTGTTCTACAGGGTTCCAGTGGAATCTGAAATCTGATCAGTAACTGTGTGTTCTACAGGGTTCCAGTGGAATCTGAAATCTGATCAGTAACTGTGTGTTCTACAGGGTTCCAGTGGAATCTGAAATCTGATCAGTAACTGTGTGTTCTACAGGGTTCCAGTGGAATCTGAAATCTGATCAGTAACTGTGTGTTCTACAGGGTTCCAGTATGGGCCGTTTGGGCTGGGTCCTCCTCACCCTCCCAGCCCTGCTTTCCCAGATCAGTGTACCAGCAGCGGCCCAGAAGCCACCTGGGCTAAGTGTGGGGGTGATCTTGAGTCAGACGCGGCCAATCAGTGACCAGGATATAATCCCGGTGAGGCGGAACGACGACCCTGTGGAGCTGACTGTCACCACCCTGAGAATCAACCAGACAGACCCCAAGACTGTCATCACACAGGTAGGTAGGGGAGAGGGTTCTGTAGGTTAAAAACCAGAATGTTGGGCAGGTGGACTTGCATGTGGGATAACTTTAATTACCTGTGTATAACACCTACCTGTGTGTATAACACCTACCTGTATATAACACCTACCTGTATATATAACCTACCTGTGTATAACTCCTACCTGTGTGTATAAAACCTACCTGTATATAACACCTACCTGTGTATAACACCTACTTGTGTGTATAACACCTACCTGTATATAACAACTACCTGTGTGTATACTCCCTACCTGTATATAACACCTATCTGTATATAATACCTACCTGTATATAACACCTACCTGTGTATAACTCCTACCTGTATATAACACCTACCTGTATCTAATACCTACCTGTATAAAACCCCTACCTGTATATAACACCTACCTGTGTATAACTCCTACCTGTGTGTATAACACCTACCTGTGTGTATAACTACTACCTGTGTGTATAACATCTACCTGTATATAGCACCTACCTGTATTTAACACCTACCTGTATTTAACACCTACCTGTGTATATATCACCTACCTGTGTGTATAATACCTAACTGTGTGTATAACACCTACCTGTGTATAACACGTACCTGTGTATAACACCTAACTGTGTGTATAACACCTAACTGTGTGTATAACACCTACCTGAATATAACACCTACCTGTGTATAACACCTACCTGTGTATAAAACCTACCTGAGTATAACACCTACCTGTATATAACACCTACCTGTGTATAACACCTACCTGAGTATAACACCTACCTGTATATAATACCTACCTGTGTATAACCACTACCTGTATATAACATCTACCTGTGTATAACACCTACCTGTGTATAACACCTACCTGCGTATAACACCTACCTGCATTAACACCTACCTGTATCGAACACCTACCTGTATATAACATCTACCTGTGTATAACCCCTACCTGTGTAACCCACCTATCTGTGTGTATAACACCTACCTGTGTATAACACCTACCTGTATATAACACCTACCTGTATATAACACCTACCTGTGTATAACGCCTACCTGTATATAACACCTACCTGTATATAACACCTACCTGTATATAATACCTACCTGTATATAACACCTACCTGTATATAACACCTACCTGTGTATAACGCCTACCTGTATATAACACCTACCTGTATATAACACCTACCTGTATATAATACCTACCTGTATATAACACCTACCTGTATATATCACCAACCTGTGTATATTACCTACCTATGTATAACACCTACCTGCGTGTAACACCAACCTGTGTGTATAACTCTTACCTGTGTGCATCACACCTACCTGTATATAACATCTACCTGCGTATAACACCTACCTGTGTGTATAACTCCTACCTGTGTGTATAACATCTACCTGTATATAGCACCTACCTGTATTTAACACCTACCTGTGTATAACACCTACCTGTGTGTATAATACCTACCTGTAAATAACACCTACCTGTGTATAAACCTACCTGTGTATAATACCTACCTGCGTATAACACCTACCTGTGTGTATAACTCCTACCTGTGTATTATACCTACCTGTGTATCCCCCCTACCTGTGTATAACACCTACCTGTATATAGCACCTACCGGTATATATCACCTACCTGTGTATAATACCCACCTGTGTGTATACCACCTACCTGTATCTAACATCTACCTGTATATAACACCTACCTGTATATGCCACCTACCTGTGTATAACGCCTACCTGTGTGTATAACACCTACCTGTGTTTAACACCTACCTGTGTGTATAATACCTACCTGTATATAACACCTACCTGTGTATAACACCTACCTGTGTGTATAATACCTACCTGTATATAATACCTACCTGTGTATTATACCTACCTGTGTGTATAATACCTACCTGTATATAATACCTACCTGTGTATAACACCTGCCTGTGTGTATAATACCTACCTGTATATAATACCTACCTGTATATAACACTTACCTGTGTATAACGCCTACCTGTGTGTATAACACCTACCTGCGTATAACACCTACCTGTGTTTTACACCTACCTGTGTGTATAACATCTACCTGTATATAAGATCTACCTGTGTATAACACCTACCTGTATTAACATCTACCTGTGTGTATAACAACTACCCGTGTATAATACCTACCTGTGTGTATAACACCTACCTGTATATAACCACTACCTGTGTATAACACCTACCTGTATATAACATCTACCTGTGTGTATAACAACTACCCGTGTATAATATCTACCTGTGTGTATACCACCTACCTGTATATAACACCTACCTGTGTATAACACCTACCTGTATATAACATCTACGTGTG
This sequence comes from Salmo salar, assembly GCF_905237065.1. Classification (NCBI taxonomy): domain Eukaryota; kingdom Metazoa; phylum Chordata; class Actinopteri; order Salmoniformes; family Salmonidae; genus Salmo; species Salmo salar. Next base: position 4,412,496 of record NC_059453.1, read on the forward strand.
TGTATAACACCTACCTGTGTATAACACCTACCTGTATTTAACACCTACCTGTATATATCATCTAGCCGTATATAACACCTACCTGTGTGTATAACACCTACATGTGTATAACACCTACCTGTATATAACATCTAGCCGTATATAATACCTACCTGTGTGTATAACACCTACCTGCATATAATACCTACCCGTATATAACACCTACCTGTGTGTATAACACCTACCTGTATAAAATACCTACCCGTATATAATACCTACCTGTGTTTAACACCTTCCTGTATATAACATCTACCTGTGTATAACACCTACCTGTATATAATACCTACCCGTATATAACACCTACCTGTGTTTAACACCTACCTGTATTTAACACCTACTTCTGTGTATTACACCTACCTGTATATACACCTACCTGTATATAACACTGACCTGTGTGTATAACACCTACCTGTATATAACACCTACCTGTGTGTTTAACACCTACCTGTATTTAACACCTACTTCTGTGTATTTACCTACCTGTATATACACCTACCTGTATATAACACCTACCTGTGTGTATAACACCTACCTGTGTATAACACCTACCTGTGTGTATAACACCTACCTGTGTGTTTGATAACAGGTGTGTGAGCTGCTCCAGAAGAAGCCTCTCCATGGTCTTGTCTTCGCTGACGGGTCGGACCAGGAAGCTATCTCTCAGATCCTGGACTTCCTGTCCTCTCAAACATCACTTCCTGTCCTGGGGGTGTACGGGGGATCCTCCATGATCATGGCCGACAAGGTCAGAACACAGAGTTATACTTCCTCCTCATTACACTGGCTTCCTGTCTTCTCTGTTCTCTCTCTTCTCTACCTCTCTTTCAGTTTCTGCTCTTCATTTCTCTGTGTTATTTGCTCTTTTTTCTGTGTGGTTTACAAATGATTCTTGCTTAAAGTATACTACTTACTACTTAGAGCAAGTTGTAAGGTTAGTTATCTGAAGTAAGATGGTGAGAGTTAAACCTAATTAAGTTACCACCATTTTATGTATTCAGTGGTTATCTAGATCATATAGATGTCTTTATTCTCCGTTTGCGCTCCTCACTAGACACTGAAGTGAAGTAGTCGGAGAGGGTGAAAGAAAAATGGGGGAAGAAGCCTAGCTATAATGCTAATGGCAGCTCACAGTAAAATGGTGGAAGTAGCCTAGCTATAATGCTAATGGTAGCTCAAAGTAAAATGGTGGAAGTAGCCTAGCTATAATGCAAGTGGTAGCTCACAGTAAAATGGTGGAAGTAGCCTAACTATAATGCTAATTGGTAGCTCAAATTAAATGGTGGAAGTAGCCTAGCTATAATGCTAATGGTAGCTCATAGTAAAATGGTGGAAGTAGCCTAGCTATAATGCTAATGGTAGCTCAAAGTAAAATGGTGGAAGTAGCCTAGCTATAATGCAAGTGGTAGCTCACAGTAAAATGGTGGAAGTAGCCTAACTATAATGCTAATTGGTAGCTCAAATTAAAATGGTGGAAGTAGCCTAGCTATAATGCTAATGGTAGCTCATAGTAAAATGGTGGAAGTAGCCTAGCTATAATGCTAATGGTAACTCAAATTAAAATGGTGGAAGTAGCCTAGCTATAATGCTAATGGGAGCTCAAATTAAAATGGTGGAAGTAGCCTAGATATAATGCTAATGGTATATCAAAGTAAAATGGTGGAAGTTGCTTAGCTATAATGCAAATGGTAGCTCATAGTAAAATGGTGGAAAAAGCCTAGCTATAATGCTAATGGCAGCTCAAAGTTAAATGGTGGAAGTAGCCTAGCTATAATGCTAATATAGCTCAAAGTAAAATGGTGTGTTGTGTCTTGACTATCATTAATGTGTTTGACTGTTATTTAATGAAATAATTACATATCAGGTTCAATTATTACGCGATTAAATCAATCATATAACAATTAATTAAGTAGTAATCTGGGGCACCACGGTAAAAGTTATTTAACGTGTTACCGTTTCCTGACTAAACTCTAAAGATATAAATATATCTTACATTAGTGACAGTCAATTCATTAATTCTTATTTACCTCGAGTCTCATTCTGGATGTCAAAAAATTCTAGGATATCTGCACAAACCCTAACATAAATGATGAATCAGCGATATACACATTGATTTAATAATTTATTTACTAACTAACTAAATAATCACACAGAATTACATAAACACAAAAAAACAGGATAGCTTACACATTGATTACTGCACAATGTAATGAAAAGTACCCTAGTGGACTAAACCGATATGACGGCTTGTTACACAAAATGGTGGATTCGAAAGAGCGGGAAAGGGAGAGACAAAGGATTTCCACTATCGTACATACAGCTGATAACTACGCTCATGGAAATGCGAATACTTTGCACATGAACGGCTGCTCATTCGAATGAATTGCAATGTACATATTTACGTGTGTATGTCTTTGCTGTCTCTCTGTTGTAAAATACTTGATTCATCTACGGGGAGTAATTCTACAGAAAGTCTCTGGTTGTCCACCAGAGGTCACCATGTCCTTTGTATCTTCTTGATTTTCGGAATGTCTGTGAGAATGGATCCTCCAGAGTTCTACCCCGCATTGTTCAGCGGGCTCTGTTCATTAGAATAGAGGTATCTATAGTGGTGAGAGGAAATTGTTCTTTGTCTTCTCGTCTTCGGGCCGAGTTTACTAGACTAAAGTACTTAAACAGCTGCAGACTGAATGTTCCTGTGTAGTCTTCTCCTTCTTCTTCTTCTTCTTCGAGAGATTTCAACCATTCTGTACCTTTCAGCTCACACTGTCGGTCATGCTGGTCTAATGTAGAGCTAGAACCATTTTACACATCCGTAGCAACCCGGCAATGTACTGGTCTCTAGAGAATTAAATTCCTACCATTTCAACGCTCAGCTACGCTCCACGTTTTTCTAGTCTCATAGAGTCTAACCATTCGTGACGTCCGGTTCAACACCGTCCGCCTGCTTGGTCTGATATGTTAATTCTTCACGAGGGGTTTTATGCACTCTGGCAAAAGGGGAGTTCCATGACGCCGACATAATGTCTGTGCTCATGTGGGTGTGGTCACTGACTGGTTAAGACTTTATATGAAAAACAATTCTCTCATTTAGAAGGCTAACATTACATCTTCTCACAAATAGTTTCAAATTTAATCATATAAGTTCCACAACATTTAGATGTGCCTCTGATAACTGGGACGCATACATTTGTAGAGGTACAGTTATTTAGTTGTACCGTCCTTCATGATATCACAAAACAACAACTGTTGGACATGGTTATTCTTTAAATACCCACGGACCATTCCCAATGTGTCACGGTTGTCGTAGGAATGAGCGGACCAAAGTGCAGCGTGTGTGTCGTTCCACATTTTATTTATACTGTGAAACTATGCAATACATAAATGAACTTGAATGACAAAAAAACAACAAACAGTGACGCAGAGGTGAAACAGACACCACTCAAAACGAATCTCCCACAAACATAGGTGGAAAAAGCCCCTACTTAAGTATGATCTCCAATTAGAGACAACGAGGACCAGCTGCCTCTAATTGGAGATCATCCCAAACAAAACCAACATAGAAATACAAAACATAGAAAAACACCCCCTGTCACGCCCTGGCCTACTCTACCATAGAAAATAACATCTTACTATGGTCAGGACGTGACACAATGTTTGGATCACAGAAATATTGTTTCATTATCCAGCCTTTTGATGTTGTAGTTTTGGCAAGAACAATATCTTTGTAACAAAAGGTTTCTTTCCCCTCCATCCTGCAGAGCCCAAAGGCAGAGTTTCTACAAGGTATTTACGACCGTCATAAAACGGCCAACTTCACCTCTCTCCCCCCTCTGCGGGAGAGAGAGAGAGAGTTGTAGCGTGGACTCACTGTAACTTGAATCCTTGATATCCTCACAGGAGAGTCATGACAGATCTTTCTCTCTCTGTTTGTGTTCCTCACTAAACACTGATGTGAGGTGGTTTGAGGGTGAAAGTAAAATGGTGGAGGTAGCGTAGCTACTCAAAGCTCAAATCCATCTGTCACATGCACAGAATACAACAGATGTAGACTTTACAGTTAAAATCTTTGGAAAATCTGCATTTTAAAAAGTCTAATAAATCCATGTAATATATCCTACACAATAATATCCTACACAATAAATCCATTATTTATTTTTAGACAGGTCTAAATAAACATGATATGAAGAAAATGTAGTCTATTTCAGAAGAACAGAATAATATACTCTGAGTTGTCCTTATGTTAGGCCCTGATCTGGCTATGCCATATGTTTGTGGGCTACACTTGTTCATTTAGCAGACAAGATTTGCTTAGAATTCAGTGACATTATTTCATATATTTTTATATTATTTTATTTGATAGTATTTTATATTACAATAATAAGACAGAACATAGCTGAATAAAATATAAAGGATATTTTCTCTAAACGATTTGAGGGAGTGATCACATGCAGCTATTCTGTGTTAAGCGGTTTACAAAGAAACTGTTAATTATGCAACTTTAGTGGTGATACAAACATTGAGCTATATGTTTTGATTTTTTTATACATTCTAAGGCTGCATGATGCGACTCTAATGAAGATTTGAAAAAAGTCGCATGAAAGGCCGGAGCTCTGCCTTGTTTTTTGCGCAGGCTGTACACACTTCATCAGTCTCTCATTCACAATTTGACAAGCACTTGATAATAGTCTCACCAGGCCTCGAATTTCACGGCGGCACCCCTTTGTGTTGCCGTAATGCCACCTAAAAAAATCCATGCCTTTTGCGACCAAAGTGGCCGTTGTGCCCTTGGGCTGAATATAATAATTACAATTCCCTACTTCCAGCTACCAATCGCCGTGCTCCGAAGCACCTCTCACTCACATCGCTCTCTCAGATATATAAATTCTTCTTAGCCAATGGCCGTCATGTGATCGGGTCCTTCTCACAGGCATTTCAGCTTAGAAGTAGGCTACAAGTGAAGACAGGCACATTGGTGATGCAACAATGCCTTCTTATCGATTTCCCGAGGTTCATATTGAAGATGTTAGAAGAACTGTCCACATTTACTTTTCATCAGCCAATCAGATGAGCAGGCCTAACGAACAGCAAAACCACTAGCCTATGTCAATCTACTATCCGCCATAGTACACAAGTTGACCTATTCTATTGGTCAACTTGTCCTTCTGTGCACAAAATAAATATTCCAAGCATTTTCTGGGACAGTTGTGGGATGCGATAGATCCCAAATTAATACAACCGCTAGCATCAAAAAACCTTTTAAAAGCAATTAGGCCGATCACAACGTTTAGCTTAAAATGTTGATAAACTATTAGGCTATTTCTTCACATTATAAGTGCACCAATGCGGACACGGCAGTTGGCTATAAGTGCAAATGTTCCAAAATGCAATCAATTAGCGGGACAACACTGTTCTCAACAGTGACCGCAAATGTTTTTTATTGATTTTTATTTCACCTTTATTTAACCAGGTAGGCTAGTTGAGAACAAGTTCTCATTTGCAACTGCGACCTGGTCAAGATAAAGCATAGCAGTTTGACACATACAACAACACAGAGTTACACATGGAATAAACAAACATACAGTCAATATTACAGTAAAAAAAAGGAAAACAAAAAGTCTATATACAGTGAGTGCAAATGAGGTAGGATAAGGGAGTTAAGGCAATAAATAGGCCATGGTGGCGAAGTAATTACAATATAGCAATTAAACACAGGAATGGTAGATGTGCAGAAGATGAATGTGCAAGTAGAGATACTGGGGTGCAAAGGAGCAAATACAGGAGCAAATACAGTATGGGGATGAGGTAGTTGGATGGGCTGTTTACAGATTGACTATGTACAGGTGCAGTGATCTGTGAGCTACTCTGACAGCTGGTACTTAAAGCTAGTGAGGGAGATATGAGTCTCCAGCTTCAGAGATTTTTGCAGTTCGTTCCAGTCATTGGCAGCAGAGAACTGGAAGGAAAGGCGGCCAAAGCATGAATTGGCTTTGGGGGTGACCAGAGAGATATACCTGCTGGAGCGCATGCTACGAGTGGGTGCTGTTATGGTGACCAGTGAGCTGAGATAAGGCAGGGCTTGACCAAGCAGAGACTTGTAGATGACCTGGAGCCAGTGGGTTTGGTGACGAGAGTCAAGCGAGGGCCAGCCAACGAGAGCGAACAGGTTGCAGTGGTGGGTAGTATATGGGGCTTTGGTGACAAAACGGATGGCACTGTGATAGACCGCATACAATTTGTTGAGTAGAGTGTTGGAGGCTATTTTATAAATGACATCGCCGAAGTCAAGGATCGGTAGGATGGTCAGTTTTACGAGGGTATGTTTGGCAGCATGAGTGAAGGATGCTTTGTTGCGAAATAGGAAGCCGATTCTAGATTTCATTTTGGATTGGAGATGCTTAATGTGAGTCTGGAAGGAGAGTTTACAGTCTAACCAGACACCTAGGTATTTGTAGTTATCCACATATTCTAAGTCAGAGCCGTCCAAAGTAGTGATGCTGGATGGGTGGTCAGCATGCATTTAGTTTTATTTGCATTTAAGAGCAGTTTGAGGCCACGGAAGGAGAGTTGTATGGCATTGAAGCTCGTCTGGAGGTTAGTTAACACAGTGTCCAACGAAGGGCCAGAAGTATACAGAATGGTGTCGTCTGCGTAGAGGTGGATCAGAGAATCACCAGCAGCAAGAGCGACATCATTGATGTATACAGAGAAGAGTGTCGGCCCAAGAATTGAACCCTGTGGCACCCCCATAGAGACTGCCAGAGGTCCGGACAACAGGCCCTCCGATTTGACACACTGAACTCTATCAGAGAAGTAGTTGGTAAACCAGGCGAGGCAATAATTTGAGAAACCAAGGTGGTTGAGTCTGCCAATAAGAATGTGGTGATTGACAGAGTCGAAAGCCTTGGCCAGGTCGATGAATACGGCTGCACAGTAATGTCTCTTATCGATGGCAGTTATGATATCATTTAGGACCTTGAGCGTGGCTGAGGTGCACCCATGACCAGCTCTGAAACCATATTGCATAGCGGAGAAGGTACAGTGAGATTTGAAATGATCGGTAATCTGTTTGTTAACTTGGCTTTCGAAGACCTTAGAAAGGTAGGGTAGGATAGATATAGGTCTGTAGCAGTTTGGGTCTAGAGTGTCTCCCCCTTTGAAGAGGGGGATGACCTCTGCAGCTTTCCAATCTTTGGGAATCTCAGACTATACGAAAGAGAGGTTGAACAGGCTAGTGATAGGGGTTGCAATAATTTTAGAAAGAGAGGGTCCAGATTGTCTAGCTCGACTGATTTTTAGGGGTCCAGATTTTGCAGCTCTTTCAGAACATCAGCTATCTAGATTTGGGTGAAGGAGAAATGGGAGAGACTTGGGCAAGTTGCTGTGGGGGGTGCAGGGCTGTTGGCCGGTGTTGGGGTAGCCAGGAGGAAAGCATGGCCAGCCGTAGAAAAATGCTTTTTGAAATTCTCAATTATGGTGGATTTATCGGTGGTGACAGTGTTTCCTAGTCTCAGTGCAGTGGGCAGCTGGGAGGAAGTGCTCTTATTCTCCATGGACTTTACAGTGTCCCAGAACTTTTTTGAGTTTGTGCTACAAGATGCAAATTTCTGCTTGAAAAAGCTAGCCTTAGCTTTCCTAACTAAGTTGCATATCACGGGGGCTATTCGATGCTAATGCAGAACATCACAGGATGTTTTTGTGCTGGTCAAGGGCAGTCAGGTCTGGAGAGAACCAAGGGCTATATCCGTTCCTGGTTCAATTTTTTTTGAATGGGGCATGCTTATTTAAGATGGTGAGGAAGGCACTTTTAAAGAATGACCTGGCATCCTCTACTGACGGGATGAGGTCAATATCCTTCCAGGATACCCGGGCCAGGTCGATTAAAAAGGCCTGCTCGCTGAAGTGTTTTAGGGAGCGTTTGACAGTGATGAGGGGTTGTTGTTTGACCGCGGAACCATTACGGATGCAGGCAATGAAGCAATGATCGCTGAGATCTTGGTTGAAAACACCAGAGGGCAAGTTGGTTAGGACGATATCTATGAGGGTGCCCGTGTTTACAGATTTGGGGTTGTACCTGGTGGGTTCATTGACAATTTGTGTGAGATTGAGGGCATCAAGCTTAGATTGTAGGATGGCCGGGTTGTTAAGCATGTCCCAGTTTAGGTCACGAGCTCTGAAGATAGATGCGGGGCAATCAGTTCACATGTGGTGTCCAGGGCACAGCTGGGGGCAGAGGGTGGCCTATAGCAAACGGCAACGGTGAGAGACTTGTTTCTGGAAAGGTGGATTTTTAAAAGTAGAAGCTTGAATTGTTTGGGTACAGACCTCGATAGTAAGACAGAACTCTGCAGGCTATCTCTGCAGTAGATTGCAACTCTGCCCCCTTTGGCAGTTCTATCTTGTCTGAAAATGTTATAGTTAGGGATGGAAATTCCAGGGTTTTTGGTGGTCTTCCTGAGCCAGGATTCAGACATGGCTAGGACATCCGGGTTGGCAGAGTGTGCTAAAGCAGTGAATAAAACAAACTTAGGGAGGAGGCTTCTAATGTTAACATGCATGAAACCAAGGCTTTTACGGTTACAGAAGTCAACAAATGAGAGCGTCTGGGGAATAGGAGTGGAGCTAGGCACTGCAGGGCCTGGATTAACCTCCACATCACCAGAGGAACAGAGGAGGAGTAGGATAAGGTTACGGCTAAAGGCTATAAGAACTGGTCGCCTAGTACGTTCAGAACAGAGAGTAAAAGGAACAGATTTCTGTGTGCGGTAGAATAGATTCAAGGCATAATGTACAGACAAAGGTATGGTAGGATGTGAATAAAGTGGGGGGTAAACCTGTGCATAGAGTAACAATGAAAGAGATATTGTCTCTAGGAATATCATTTAAACCAGGTGATGTCACTGAATGTGTTGGAGGTGGATTTAAAGTGTTCACTAAGGCGTATTGAGCAGTGCTAGAGGCTCTACAGTGAAATAAGGCAATAAATACTAACCAAAACAGCAATGGACAAGGCATATTGACGTTAGGGAGAGGCATGCATAGCCGAGTGATCATGGGAGTCCAGGCTTCAGTCAGCTAAATGTGGTTATGCATGTAATGGTTTATTATAAAGGTTTTATGGTAAAAATGATTTTCCCCAAAGTTGAAACTGAGGTGCCGCCTGTATATGCCAGTTAGGCTGTACACCGGTTGTAAAGTGGATTAATGTCCTTCGTTTTATCAAGTTATTTGGCCACTTTAGTTGTGATACAAACCTTATCAAAACATATAGGTCTATGGGCTAGGCTACATGAGGTATGCGTCTATGATTTGCAAAAAGTCGCTAAAACTAAGGCATGGGCTGTTTCTTGCCTTACTGCACACGCTGGGAATCAGTCACAAGTGATAATACATCATTCACAAGGGATAATACACCATTCACACATGATAATACATCATTCACAAGTGATAATACAACATCACAACACTTAGAATGGATTAAAGAATCCTACTAACCCCCCCCCCCAAAAAAAAATATATAGATGTACTATTGTAAAGTGGTTGTTCCACTGGATATCATAAGGTGAATGCACCAATTTGTAAGTCGCTCTGGATAAGAGCATCTGCTAAATGACGTTAATGTAAATGTAAATGTTACATGTCCCTGATGGTTTCCCTGTAGCTATGCTAAATGCTAAAGTACTGTTGGTTTTCCCTTTAGCTACGCTACATGATAAGGTAGTGTTGGTTTGCACTCGCCGTGTTAAATGCTAGCAGAATGTTAGTTTTCCCTAGCCGTGTTAAATGCTAGCAGAATGTTAGTTTTCCCTAGCCGTGTTAAATGCTAGCAGAATGTTAGTTTTCCCTAGCTGTGATAAATGCTAGCAGAATGTTAGTTTTCCCTAGCCGTGTTAAATGCTAGCAGAATGTTAGTTTTCCCTAGCCGTGTTAATGGTTAGCTCGATGCTAACTGCGAACAGCGTTAGTCTCCTCCAGTCAGTTGCAACAGAAGTGCAGTTCTGACTCACCGGGCAGCAGGTTAACTGGCTGAAAACACAACAGCAACACAAACTGATTTTAAATCTCTCCAGGGTTCAAACCATGTTCAGCTGAAAGAAATTGTGCTTCTGAAGGGCTTGTTGTTAAAAACGTTTTGCTCTCGCCTCGTGTGTGTGTGTGTTTGTGTGTGTGTGTATGGTGTGTATATATATATCAATGTGTGTGTGTGTGGTGTGTATATATATATATATCTGTGTGTGTGTGTGTGTGTGTGTGTGTGTGTGTGTGTGTGTGTGTGTGTGTGTGTGTGTGTGTGTGTGTGTGTGTGTGTGTGGTGTATGGTGTGTATATATCAAATCAAATCAAATGTATTTGTCACATACACATGGTTAGCAGATGTTAGTGCAAGTGTAGCGAAATGCTTGTCCTTCTAGTTCCGACCATGCAGTAATACCTAACAAGTAATCTACTAATTCCACAACAACTACCTTATACACACAAGTGTAAAGGAATGAATACGAATATGTACATAAAAATATATGGATGAGCAATGGCCGAACGGCATAGGCAAGATGTAATAGATGGTATAGAGTACAGTATATACATATGAGATGAGTATTGTAGGGTATGAAAACATATAAAGCAGCATTGTTTAAGGTGGCTAGTGATACATTACATCAGGATGGCAAGATGCAGTAGATGGTATGGAGTACAGTATATACATATGAGATGAGTAATGTAGGTTATGAGAACATATAAAATGGCATTGTTTAAAGTGGCTAGTGATACATCTAATTACATCAAGATGGCAAGATGCAGTAGATGGTATGGCGTACAGTATATACATATGAGATGAATAATGTAGGTTATGTAAACATTATCTAATAAAAATAATATGAAGTGGTAAGTGATAAATTGATTACATCAATTTTCCCATTATTAAAGTGGCTTGAGTTGAGTCAGTATGTTATATCAATGTGTGTGTGTGTGTGTGGTGTGTATATATATATATATATATATATATATATCCTCTTCTCCTCTCCTCTCCTCTTCTTCTCTCTTTTCTTCTCTTTTCTTCTCTTTTCTTCTCCTCTCCTCTCCTCTCCTCTTCTCTATTTTCTTCTCTTTTCTACTCTCTTTTCCTCTCCTCTCCTCTCCTCTCCTCTCCTCTCCTCTCCTCTCCTCTCCTCTCCTCTCCTCTCCTCTCCTCTCCTCTCCTCTCCTGAGGACTTCAGGAAATGCCCTCCAAACTGTCCACTAGGGGTAATATAGTGAGCGTTATTACCATCAAGTAGACACTCTGCATCAGAAGGTTGCGTGTTTGATCCCAGTCTTAGACACTTAATGTTTGAACCCAATCCAAACCGGCTAGGTGGGGCGCCAGTGACCCACCTCGCCAACAACCGGTGAAATTGCAGAGCGCAAAATTCAAAATACAAAAATCGTAATATTAAACATTCATGAAAATACAAGTGTCATATATCATTTAAAAGCTTAACTTCTTTGTCAGATTTCAAAAAGGCTTTACGGCGAAAGCAAACCATGCGATTATCTGAGGACAGCGCCCCACATACAAAATCATTAAAAACATTTTTCCAAACCAGCAGAGGCGTCACAAAAGTCAGAAATAGTGATAAAATAAATCACTTACCTTTGAAGATCTTCCTCTGTTTGCAATCCCAAGGGTCCCAGCTACACAACACATGGTCGTTTTGTTCGATAAAGTCCTTCTTTATATCCCAAAAAAGTCAGTTTAGTTGGCGCATTTGATTCAGTAATCCACCCGTTCCAGTCGTTCAACATGCACACAAAGCAATCCCAAAAGTTACCAATAAACTTCGTCCAAACAAGTCAGACAACGTTTCTAATCAATCCTCAGGTACTGTAATATGCAAATAAACTATAACATTTAAGACGGAGAATAGTATGTTCAATACCAGAGATAAATAACGAAGTGCGCGCCCTCATCCACGCGCGCCACAAGACTACAGTCCAAATGAGAGCCACCTTGAAAAACTACAAATTCTAGCTAATTTTTCAAAAAACAAGCCTGAAACCCTTTCTAAAGACTGAAGACATCTAGTGGAAGCCATAGGAACTGCAATCTGGGAGGATTTCCTTTGAATTTCCCATAGACAAGCATTTTCAATGGGTGGTGACCTAAAAAAACAAAATTCAGGATGGATTCTCCTCGGGTTTTTGCCTGCCATATCAGTTCTGTTATACTCACAGACATTCATTTAACAGTTTTAGAAACTTCAGAGTGTTTTCTATCCAATACATATCCTAGCTTCTGGGCCTGAGTAACACGCAGTTTACTTTGGGCACGTCAGTCTTCCAAACTTCAGAATACTGCCCCCTAGCCTTAAGAAGTTAACCCTTACCTTAACCATTCAGAATGAGTGACTAAACTTAACCCTTACCGTAACCATTCAGAATGAGTGACTAAACTGAACCCTTACCTTAACCATTCAGAATGAGTGACTAAACTTAACCCTTACCGTAACCATTCAGAATGAGTGACTAAACTTAACCCTTACCTTAACCATTCAGAATGAGTGACTAAACTGAACCCTTTCCTTAACCATTCAGAATGAGTGACTAAACTGAACCCTTACCTTAACCATTCAGAATGAGTGACTAAACTGAACCCTTAACTTGGTGAAACTTGACGTTTGGAGAACGTGGATTCTGCAGTGAGACTGTGAGAGCTTGTTGGTTGTAGATACATTTACAGGGTCCCAGAGCAGAGGGGGTGGAAGGGAGGGATTCGTTTGGAATGCTGACCTTCCATTACGGAGCACCCTGGGAAACAGGAACATCACCTATCCTCCTCCTTCTCTCCCCTCCTCTCTACTCCTTTCTCTACACCTCTCCCCTCATCTCCCCTACTCATGCCCCCTCCTACTCCCCCCTCCCCCTCCTCTCCCCTCCTGCCTCCCCTCCTCCTCTCTCCGCTCCTCTCCCCTCCTCTCTCTTCCTCCCCCTTTCTCTCCTCCTCACCTTCTCTCCACTACTCTCCCCTTCTCCCCTTCGCCTCCTCTCCCCCTCCTCTTCTCCTCCTCTCACCTCCTCCTCTCCCATCCTCCCCTCCTCCTTCTCTACCCTCCTCCCCTTCTGTCCTCTACTCCCCCTCCTCATCTCCTCCTCTCCTCCTCCTCCTCCTCTCCTCTCTCCTCCTCCCTTCTTCTCCCTCTCTCCTCCTCCTCCTCTCCTCTCCTCCTCCCTTCCTCTCCCTCTCTCCTCCTCCTCTCCTCTCTCCTCTCCTCCTCCCTTCCTCTCTTCCTCTCCTCCTCCTCTCCTCTCCTCTCCTCCTCCCTTCCTCTCCTCTCCTCTCCTCTCCTCTCCTCTCCTCTCCTCTCCTCTCCTCTCCTCTCCTCTCCTCTCCTCTCCTCTCCTCTCCTCTCCTCTCCTCTCCTCTCCTCTCCTCTCCTCCATTCTTTATGTTTGTGTGTCAGGTGCTGCTGTAGGAAGATGAATATATGTAGAAATAGTAGGTTGTTGAATTAAACATGTATCCTGTCTCTACTCCCTCTACGGTGTACTGTCTCTACTGGGTGGTGTGTGTGTGTGTGTGTGTGTGTGTGTGTGTGTGTGTGTGTGTGTGTGTGTGTGTGTGTGTGTGTGTGTGTGTGTGTGTGTGTGTGTGTGTGTGTGTGTGCAGGTGTGGTGTGTGTGTGTGTGTGTGTGTGTGTCATTTGGTTTGTACAGGTGGGGGCTGTTGGTACAGGTGATCTCTGCTGAGATGGCCCTTTAAAATTTAACACATGAACAGGTGACCTGAACATGCAAAAATTATCTCTCACCCCCTTTTTTCTCCCCCATCTCTCTCTCTCTCTCCCCCCTCCCTCCTTCTCTCCCCCTTTCTCTCCCCCCATCTTTCTCTCTCTCGCTCTCTCTCTCTCTCTCCCAACTCTCCTCTCCCCCCTCTATCCCCACTCACTCCTTCTCCCCCCTCTCCCCCTCTCCCCCTCTCCCCCTCTCGCCTTCTCTCCTCCTTTCTCTCCTTCTCTCCCCCTCTCTCATTCTCTCCCCCCTCTCTCTCCCTCCTCTCTCTCTCCCTCTCTCCCCCCTCTCTCCCTCTCTCTCCTTCTCTCCCCCTCTCTCTCCTTCTCTCTCTCTCTCTCTCTCTCTCTCTCTCTCTCTCTCTCTCTCTCTCTCTCTCTCTCTCTCTCTCTCTCTCTCTCTCTCTCTCTCTCTCTAATCCGACCCCAGGCTGTGTAAGAGGGGGAAAGTCATGGGGATGAGGTGATGGGAGACAGAGAAGTTGAAAGAGGGCTGAAGAGAAAGAGAAGGATGAGAAAGGGAAGGGGATGAAGATGGAAGAGATAGATGAAAGACAGGTAGGGGATTGAGGGATTGAGGGAGAGGAAGAGGGTAGACAGGTGGTCGGTTAGAACCACTACCTGGAAAGAGAAATAGGAGGAAATAGAGAAAGAGGGACAGGTCCATCCTTCTCTCAGGGAACTAACTCAGTGTTCTTGAGTAACACATAGAATACTGAACTAATACACAGTGTTCTATAGTAACACATAGAATACTGAACTAATACACAGTGTTCTATAGTAACACATAGAATACTGAACTAATACACAGTGTTCTATAGTAACACATAGAATACTGAACTAATACACAGTATTATATAGTAACACATACAATACTGAACTAATACACAGTGTTATATAGTAACACATAGAATACTGAACTAATACACAGTGTTCTATAGTAACACATAGAATACTGAACTAATACACAGTGTTCTATAGTAACACATAGAATACTGAACTAATACACAGTGTTCTATAGTAACACATAGAATACTGAACTAATACACAGTGTTCTATAGTAACACATAGAATACTGAACTAATACACAGTGTTCTATAGTAACACATAGAATACTGAACTAATACACAGTGTTCTATAGTATCACATAGAATACTGAACTAATACACAGTGTTCTATAGTAACACATAGAATACTGAACTAATACACAGTGTTCTATAGTAACACATAGAATACTGAACTAATACACAGTGTTCTATAGTAACACATATAATACTGAACATTCGATTAAAACACTGTGGCCAACTAACACCCCTTTCTAGTTGGGACCTTGCTGATAGCTACTTTACTGAGGAAATTGTACTTTCTATGACTGAGATATGTGGTTGTCCCACCCAGCTGCTCTCTGAAGATGAATGCACTGACTGTAAGTGACTCTGGATCAGAGTGTCTGCTAAATGACTAACTTGGCAAATGTAAATATCACTGTTACAGTTGTAGAACACTGAACAGCATCCTGTCTTCTCTGGAAGCTTGTTGGTTTGTTTCCGTACCTCACTAATTCTCCACGCGGCTCAGGAGATTTCTCGCTCTCTCAACTCATAAATGAAGAATGAAGAGGTGGGTTTAGGTTGGTTAGGAGGGATTGGCTTGTTGTTGTGGAGCGAAGCATTGGGGACTAGGAGAAAAACCACAAACTCTCCTCTCCTCTCCTCTCCTCTCCTCTCCTCTCCTCTCCTCTCCTCTCCTCTCCTCTCCTCTCCTCTCCTCTCCTCTCCTCTCCTCTCCTCTCCTCTCCTCTCGTTAGGTAAGCCTTGGGGACAAGCAGAAAGCCACAGTAAGCTGCAGGGATCATAGAGTAGCTAGATGTTATTATGGGATGCCAGAGGAACTGGAGAATACCTGCTGCTAGACACACACACACACACACACACACACACACACACACACACACACACACACACACACACACACACACACACACACACACATTTTAAATACATGATTTGAATCCCCAAATCATAATTCATTCAATAAGGATTGTACCATTTCAGGACAGAGATATCTAGACCCCTAGGGAAACAGACAGAGATATCTAGACCCCTAGGGAAACAGACAGAGATATCTGGACCCCTAGGGAAACAGACAGAGATATCTAGACCCCTAGGGAAACAGACAGATATATCTAGACCCCTAGGGAAACAGACAGAGATATCTGGACCCCTAGGGAAACAGACAGATATATAGACCCCTAGGGAAACAGACAGAGATATCTAGACCCCTAGGGAAACAGACAGAGATATCTAGACCCCTAGGGAAACAGACAGAGATATCTAGACCCCTAGGGAAACAGACAGATATATAGACCCCTAGGGAAACAGACAGAGATATCTAGACCCCTAGGGAAACAGACAGAGATATCTAGACCCCTAGGGAAACAGACAGAGATATCTAGACCCCTAGGGAAACAGACAGAGATATCTAGACCCCTAGGGAAACAGACAGAGATATCTAGACCCCTAGGGAAACAGACAGAGATATCTGGACCCGTAGGGAAACAGACAGATATATCTGGACCCCTAGGGAAACAGACAGAGATATCTGGACCCCTATGGAAACTGACAGATATATCTGGACCCCTATGGAAACAGACAGAGATATCTAGACCCCTAGGGAAACAGACAGAGATATCTAGACCCCTAGGGAAACAGACAGAGATATCTGGACCCCTAGGGAAACAGACAGAGATATTTGGACCCCTAGGGAAACAGACAAAGATATCTAGACCCCTAGGGAAACAGACAGAGATATCTAGACCCCTAGGGAAACAGACAGAGATATCTAGACCCCTAGGGAAACAGACAGAGATATCTAGACCCCTAGGGAAACAGACAGATATCTGGACCCCTAGGGAAACAGACAGAGATATCTAGACCCCTAGAGAAACAGACAGAGATATCTAGACCCCTAGGGAAACAGACAGAGATATCTGGACCCCTAGGGAAACAGACAGATATATAGACCCCTAGGGAAACAGACAGAGATATCTAGACACCTAGGGAAACAGACAGAGATATCTAGACCCCTAGGGAAACAGACAGAGATATCTAGACCCCTAGCGAAACAGACAGAGATATCTAGACCCCTAGGGAAACAGACAGAGATATCTAGACCCCTAGGGAAACAGACAGAGATATCTGGACCCCTAGGGAAACAGACAGAGATATCTGGACCCCTAGGGAAACAGACAGAGATATCTAGACCCCTAGGGAAACAGACAGAGATATCTGGACCCCTAGGGAAACAGACAGATATATCTGGACCCCTAGGGAAACAGACAGAGATATCTAGACCCCTAGGGAAACAGACAGAGATATCTAGACCCCTAGGGAAACAGACAGAGATATCTAGACCCCTAGGGAAACAGACAGAGATATCTAGACCCCTAGGGAAACAGACAGAGATATCTAGACCCCTAGGGAAACAGACAGAGATATCTGGACCCCTAGGGAAACAGACAGAGATATCTGGACCCCTAGGGAAACAGACAAAGATATCTAGACCCCCAGGGAAACAGACAGAGATATCTGGACCCCTAGGGAAACAGACAGAGATATCTAGACCCCTAGGGAAACAGAAAGAGATATCTAGACCCGTAGGGAAACATACAGAGATATCTGGACCCCTAGGGAAACAGACAGAGATATCTGGACCCCTAGGGAAACAGACAGAGATATCTGGACCCCTAGGGAAAGAGACAGAGATATCTAGACCCCTAGGGAATCAGACAGAGATATCTAGACCCCTAGGGAAACAGACAGAGATATCTGGACCCCTAGGGAAACAGACAGAGATATCTAGACCCTAGGGAAACAGACAGAGATATCTGGACCCCTAGGGAAACAGACAGATATATCTAGACCCCTAGGGAAACAGACAGAGATATCTGGACCCCTAGGGAAACAGACAGATATATCTAGACCCCTAGGGAAACAGACAGAGATATCTGGACCCCTAGGGAAACAGACAGAGATATCTTGACCCCTAGGGAAACAGACAGAGATATCTGGACCCCTAGGGAAACAGACAGATATATCTAGACCCGTAGGGAAACAGACAGATATATCTAGACCCCTAGGGAAACAGACAGAGATATCTAGACCCCTAGGGAAACAGACAGAGATATCTAGACCCCTAGGGAAACAGACAGAGATACCTGGACCCCTAGGGAAACAGACAGAGATATCTAGACCCCTAGGGAAACAGACAGAGATATCTAGACCCCTAGGGAAACAGACAGAGATATCTAGACCCCTAGGGAAACAGACAGAGATATCTGGACCCCTAGGGAAACAGACAGAGATATCTAGACCCCTAGGGAAACAGACAGAGATATCTAGACCCCTAGGGAAACAGACAGAGATATCTGGACCCCTAGGGAAACAGACAGAGATATCTGGACCCCTAGAGAAACAGACAGAGATATCTAGACCCCTAGGGAAACAGACAGATATATCTAGACCCCTAGGGAAACAGACAGATATATATGGACCCCTAGGGAAACAGACAGATATATATGGACCCCTATGGAAACAGACAGATATATCTAGACCCCTAGGGAAACAGACAGATATATATGGACCCCTATGGAAACAGACAGATATATCTAGACCCCTAGGGAAACAGACAGAGATATCTAGACCCCTAGGGAAACAGACAGAGATATCTAGACCCCTAGGGAAACAGACAGAGATATCTAGACCCCTAGGGAAACAGACAGATATATCTAGACCCCTAGGGAAACAGACAGATATATATGGACCCCTATGGAAACAGACAGATATATATGGACCCCCAGGGAAAGAGACAGCACCATCTCCGCCAGGTACTGTCAGCCTGTGGACATGGCCCAGACTGTTATCTGAAGGTCAGGTACTGTCAGCCTGTGGACATGGCCCAGACTGTTATCTGAAGGTCAGGTACTGTCAGCCTGTGGACATGGCCCAGACTGTTATCTGAAGGTCAGGTACTGTCAGCCTGTGGACATGGCCCAGACTGTTATCTGAAGGTCAGGTACTGTCAGCCTGTGGACATGGCCCAGACTGTTATCTGAAGGTCAGGTACTGTCAGCCTGTGGACATGGCCCAGACTGTTATCTGAAGGTCAGGTACTGTCAGCCTGTGGACATGGCCCAGACTGTTATCTGAAGGTCAGGTACTGTCAGCCTGTACTGATACCTGAGGCTGTTCAGGGATGATGAGGGGCTGGTATTTAAACAGCTTGTCAGAAAAGGCCTGTTCAGGGGTGATGAGGGGCTGGTATTTAAACAGCTTGTCAGAAAAGGCCTGTTCAGGGGTGATGAGTGGCTGGTATTTAAACAGCTTGTCAGAAAAGGCCTGTTCAGGGGTGATGAGTGGCTGGTATTTAAACAGCTTGTCAGAAAAGGCCTGTTCAGGGGTGATGAGGGGCTGGTATTTAAACAGCTTGTCAGAAAAGGCCTGTTCAGGGGTGATGAGGGGCTGGTATTTAAACAGCTTGTCAGAAAGGGCCTGTTCAGGGGTGATGAGGGGCTGGTATTTAAACAGCTTGTCAGAAAAGGCCTGTTCAGGGGTGATGAGGGGCTGGTATTTGTTTTAATTTTTTTTTTTTTTCACCTTTATTTAACCAGGTAGGCAAGTTGAGAACAAGTTCTCATTTACAATTAAGACCTGGCCAAGATAAAGCAAAGCAGTTTGACAACATAGAAAAACACAGAGTTACACATGGAGTAAAACAACATACAATCAATGATGCAGTAGAAAAAAATAAGACTACATACAATGTGAGCAAATGAGGTGAGATAAGGGAAGTAAAGGCAAAAAAGGCCATGGTGGCAAAGTAAATAAAGTATAGCAAGTAAAACACTGGAATGGTAGATTTGTAGTTTGAAGAAAGTTCAAAGTTAAAATATAAATAATATGGTGCAAAGGAGCAAAATAAATAAAATAAATAAATACAGTAGGGGAAGAGGTAGTAGTTTGGGCTAAATTATAGATGGGCTATGTACAGGTGCAGTGATCTGGGAGCGGCTCCATGTAACAGTCAAATGAGCAGCCCACCTCCAGAATCAGCACCTCCCTCTGGTCTCCCCCCACAACAACAATATCTGGCTTATTCAGCATACAAGAAAACATTATCGTCAACGTCAAACCATACACACACACATGCACGCAAACACACACACACACACACACACACACACACACACACACACACACACACACACACACACACACACACACACACACACACACACACACACACACACACACACACACACACACACACACACTCTCTCTCTCTGGCACTGTGCTGTGTGTACCTCCCCCAGCCAGGACTATCAGAACAGTGACCTCCTGTTTCCCTCTCCTCCTCTCCTCATCTCATCCCAACCTTGTCCCCTCTGTCCCTCTCCTCCTCTCCTCATCTCATCCCAACCTTGTCCCCTCTGTCCCTCTCCTCCTCTCCTCATCTCATCCCAACCTTGTCCCCTCTGTCCCTCTCCTCCTCTCCTCATCTCATCCCAACCTTGTCCCCTCTGTCCCTCTCCTCCTCTCCTCATCTCATCCCAACCTTGTCCCCTCTGTCCCTCTCCTCCTCTCCTCATCTCATCCCAACCTTGTCCCCTCTGTCCCGCTCCTCCTCTCCTCATCTCATCCCAACCTTGTCCCCTCTGTCCCTCTCCTCCTCTCCTCACCTCATCCCAACCTTGTCCCCTCTGTCCCTCTCCTCCTCTCCTCACCCCATCCCAACCTTGTCCCCTCTGTCCCTCTCCTCCTCTCCTCACCTCATCCCAACCTTGACCCCTCTGTCCCTCTCCTCCTCTCCTCACCTCATCCCAACCTTGTCCCCTCTGTCCCTCTCCTCCTCTCCTCACCTCATCCCAACCTTGTCCCCTCTGTCCCTCTCCTCTTCTCCTCACCTCATCCCAACCTTGTCCCCTCTGTCCCTCTCCTCCTCTCCTCACCTCATCCCAACCTTGTCCCCTCTGTCCCTCTCCTCCTCTCCTCACCTCATCCCAACCTTGTCCCCTCTGTCCCTCTCCTCTTCTCCTCACCTCATCCCAACCTTGTCCCCTCTGTCCGTCTCCTCCTCTCCTCACCTCATCCCAACCTTGTCCCCTCTGTCCCTCTCCTCCTCTCCTCACCTCATCCCAACCTTGTCCCCTCTGTCCCTCTCCTCCTCTCCTCACCTCATCCCAACCTTGTCCCCTCTGTCCTTCTCCTCTTCTCCTCACCTCATCCCAACCTTGTCCCCTCTGTCCCTCTCCTCCTCTCCTCACCTCATCCCAACCTTGTCCCCTCTGTCCCTCTCCTCCTCTCCTCACCTCATCCCAACCTTGTCCCCTCTGTCCCTCTCCTCCTCTCCTCACCTCATCCCAACCTTGTCCCCTCTGTCCCTCTCCTCTTCTCCTCACCTCATCCCAACCTTGTCCCCTCTGTCCCTCTCCTCCTCTCCTCACCTCATCCCAACCTTGTCCCCTCTGTCCCTCTCCTCCTCTCCTCACCTCATCCCAACCTTGTCCCCTCTGTCCCTCTCCACTTCTCCTCACCTCATCCCAACCTTGTCCCCTCTGTCCGTCTCCTCCTCTCCTCACCTCATCCCAACCTTGTCCCCTCTGTCCCTCTCCTCCTCTCCTCACCTCATCCCAACCTTGTCCCCTCTGTCCCTCTCCTCCTCTCCCCCTCCCCTCTCCTCCTCTCCTCCTCTCCCCCTCTCCCCCTCTCCCCCTCTCCTCTTCTCCCCCTCTCCTCCTCCATCTCTCACGCCCCAGTTGGGAAGTACAAAAGTGGGTCTGAACAGGGCTTTCTAAAAAAGAGGGAAGAGAGAAAAGAAAGGGAGAGAGAACGGGGCACAGACAGACAGACAGACAGACAGACAGACAGACAGACAGACAGACAGACAGACAGACAGACAGACAGACAGACAGACAGACAGACAGACAGACAGACAGACAGACAGACAGACAGACAGACAAATGGAAGCCTAGGAAAGGCGTGTGGTTGTGTGTCATGTCATCACAGGAGCAGTAACAGCAGTGTGTGTGTATAGTGGGTGTGTTTGTGTGTGTAGTATGTGTATAGTGTGTGTAGTGTGTATAGTGTGTGTTGTGTGTATAGTGTATGTGTTTATAGTGTATAGTGTGTGTAGTGGGTGTGTTTGTGTGTGTAGTGTGTGTATAGTGTGTGTGAGTGTGTATAGTGTGTATAGTGTGTGAGTGTGTATAGTGTGTGTATAGTGTGTGTAGTGTGTATGTGTGTATAGTGTATAGTGTGTGTTGTGTGTGTAGTGGGTGTGTTTGTGTGTGTAGTGTGTGTATAGTGTGTGAGTGTGTATAGTGTGTGTAGTGTGTATAGGGTGTGTAGTGTGTGTAGTGTGTATAGTGTATAGTGTGTGTCGTGTGTGTGTAGTGTGTGTGTAGTGTGTGAGTGTGTATAGTGTATGTGTGTATAGTGTATAGTGTGTGTCGTGTGTGTAGTGGGTGTGTTTGTGTGTTTGTGTGTGTATAGTGTGTGTAGTATGAATAGTGTGTGAGTGTGTATAGTTTATGTGTGTATTGTGTGTGTCGTGTGTGTAGTGGGTGTGTAGTGTGTGTATAGTGTGTGTAGTGGGTGTGTAGTGTGTGTATAGTGTGTGTAGTGTGTATAGTGTGTATAGTGTGTGTAGTGTGTATAGTGTATGTGTGTCATGCCCTGACCTGAGAGAGACGTTTTTATCTGTTTGGTTAGGTCAGGGTGTGATATGGGGTGTGCATTCTATGTCATTGTATTTCTTTGTTTTGGCTGAGTATGGTTTCCAATCAGAGGCAGCTGTCTATCGTTGTCTCTGATTGGGAATCATACTTAGGCAGCCCTTTCCCTCCTTCATTGTGGGATCTTGTTTTTGTACAGCTCAGTAAAAGCCTGCAGAACGTGACATTCGTTTTCCGTTGTTTGTTGTTTTGATTTAGTGTTCTGAGTTATAATAAATATTAACATGAGCACTTACCACGCTGCACCTTGGTCTCCTCTCTACGACATTCGTCACAATGTGTGTATAGTGTGTGTGTATAGTGTATGTGTGTGTGTAGTGTATGTGTGTGTGTGTGTGTAGTGTATAATGTGTGTGTAGTGTGTATAGTGTGTGTGTGTATAGTGTGTGTCGTGTGTGTATAGTGTATAGTGTGTGTATAGTGTGTGTCATGGGTGTGTTTGTGTGTGTATAGTGTGTGTGTATAGTGTGGGTGTGTGTATGTGTGTGTATAGTTTGTGTGTGTATAGTTTGTGTGTGTATAGTGTGGGTGTGTGTGTATAGTTTGTGTGTGTGTGTGTGTGTGTGTGTGTGTGTGTGTGTGTGTGTGTGTGTGTGTGTGTGTGTGTGTGTGTGTGTGTGTGTGTATATAGTGTGTGTGTGTGTGTGTATATAGTGTGTGTGTGTGTGTGTGATGACTACCCAGCTAGCATATTACGTTCTGACAACCATATGTTTCTTAGAGTTTGGTGTTGGTTGTTCTATGTTCTATTCTTCCCACAACTTTCTAGAAATGGTGCAGGATACTTGCTTGTCTTTGGAACATTCTCAGCATATTTAAGGAACATTTTATTGGTATTTCATTACTTTAAATTAACAGAATGTTTACTAAAAGTTCAAATATGGTTCCATTTAATTTACATGTTGCTATTGATCTAGGAACGTTCTCCAACTGGTTTAACATTGGGAATGTTCTCAAACAGTTCAGAGAACATTAAGAAACAACGTTCTTCTGGGAGAATTTCATTCAATTTAACCCTGCTGATCACCTACTGGTTTCTGCTACAACAACGTTACATAACTACACTACTACCTAAATAATGGAATTTAACCCTGCTGATCACCTACTGGTTTCTGCTACAACAACGTTACATAACTACACTACTACCTAAATAATGGAATTTAACCCTGCTGATCACCTACTGGTTTCTGCTACAACAACGTTACATAACTACACTACTACCTAAATAATGGAATTTAACCCTGCTGATCACCTACTGGTTTCTGCTACAACAACGTTACATAACTACACTACTACCTAAATAATGGAATTTAACCCTGCTGATCACCTACTGGTTTCTGCTACAACAACGTTACATAACTACACTACTATCTAAATAATGGAATTTAACCCTGCTGATCACCTACTGGTTTCTGCTACAACAACGTTACATAACTACACTACTACCTAAATAATGGAATTTAACCCTGCTGATCACCTACTGGTTTCTGCTACAACAACGTTACATAACTACACTACTACCTAAATAATGGAATTTAACCCTGCTGATCACCTACTGGTTTCTGCTACAACAACGTTACATAACAACACTACTACCTAAATAATGGAATTTAACCCTGCTGATCACCTACTGGTTTCTGCTACAACAACGTTACATAACAACACTACTACCTAAATAATGGAGTCCAACCCGGCTGATAATACCACATCTGATGGATATGTGACTAGCTGACATAACTGATCAGGTGTTACATATGTAATGATACCAGGGTTGTGGTAGTTAGGACAGTAGATAGGCCTGCTGCATCAGTGCTACACAGTTAATACCGCCAGGCTACAGCACTATATAATACTGATGTTATCATCATTATAATGTGTATTCCAGGCAGCTAGTTTCACATTCCACCTGTAGTAGCTGTCAGCTGTGTATAATAACATGTTGTTGACAGGCTGACTGGGTCAGGAGTGGTTCTACAGCTGTGTATAATAAAATGTTGACAGGCTGACTGGGTCAGGAGTGGTTCTACTGCTGTGTATAATAACATGTTGTTGACAGGCTGACTGGGTCAGGAGTGGTTCTACTGCTGTGTATAATAACATGTTGACAGGCTGACTGGGTCAGGAGTGGTTCTACTGCTGTGTATAATAACATGTTGTTGACAGGCTGACTGGTTCAGGAGTGGTTCTACTGCTGTGTATAATAACATGTTGACAGGCTGACTGGGTCAGGAGTGGTTCTACTGCTGTGTATAATAACATGTTGTTGACAGGCTGACTGGGTCAGGAGTGGTTCTACTGCTGTGTATAATAACATGTTGACAGGCTGACTGGGTCAGGAGTGGTTCTACTGCTGTGTATAATAACATGTTGACAGGCTGACTGGGTCAGGAGTGGTTCTACTGCTGTGTATAATAACATGTTGACAGGCTGACTGGGTCAGGAGTGGTTCTACTGCTGTGTATAATAACATGTTGACAGGCTGACTGGGTCAGGAGTGGTTCTACTGCTGTGTATAATAACATGTTGTTGACAGGCTGACTTGGTCAGGAGTGGTTCTACTGCTGTGTATAATAACATGTTGACACGCTGACTGGGTCAGGAGTGGTTCTACAGCTGTGTATAATAACATGTTGACAGGCTGAATGGGTCAGGAGTGGTTCTACTGCTGTATATAATAACATGTTGACAGGCTGACTGGGTCAGGAGTGGTTCTACTGCTGTGTATAATAACATGTTGACAGGCTGACTGGGTCAGGAGTGGTTCTACTGCTGTGTATAATAATATGTTGACAGGCTGACTGGGTCAGGAGTGGGTCTACTGCTGTGTATAATAACATGTTGACAGGCTGACTGGGTCAGGAGTGGTTCTACTGCTGTGTATAATAACATGTTGTTGACAGGCTGACTGGGTCAGGAGTGGTTATACTGCTCTGTATAATAACATGTTGTTGACAGGCTGACTGGGTCAGGAGTGGTTCTACTGCTGTGTATAATAACATGTTGTTGACAGGCTGACTGGGTCAGGAGTGGTTCTACTGCTGTGTATAATAACATGTTGTTGACAGGCTGACTGGGTCAGGAGTGGTTCTACAGCTGTGTATAATAACATGTTGTTGACCGGCTGACTGGGCCAGGAGTGGTTCTACTGCTGTGTATAATAACATGTTGACAGGCTGACTGGGTCAGGAGTGGTTCTACTGCTGTGTATAATAACATGTTGTTGACAGGCTGACTGGGTCAGGAGTGGTTCTACTGCTGTGTATAATAACATGTTGACAGGCTGACTGGGTCAGGAGTGGTTCTACTACTGTGTATAATAACATGTTGACAGGCTGACTGGGTCAGGAGTGGTTCTACTGCTGTGTATAATAACATGTTGACAGGCTGACTGGGTCAGGAGTGGGTCTACTGCTGTGTATAATAACATGTTGACAGGCTGACTGGGTCAGGAGTGGTTCTACAGATGTGTATAATAACATGTTGTTGACAGGCTGACTGGGTCAGGAGTGGTTCTACAGCTGTGTATAATAACATGTTGACAGGCTGACTGGGTCAGGAGTGGTTCTACAGATGTGTATAATAACATGTTGTTGACAGGCTGACTGGGTCAGGAGTGGTTCTACAGCTGTGTATAATAAAATGTTGACAGGCTGACTGGGTCAGGAGTGGTTCTACTGCTGTGTATAATAACATGTTGTTGACAGGCTGACTGGGTCAGGAGTGGTTCTACTGCTGTGTATAATAACATGTTGACAGGCTGACTGGGTCAGGAGTGGTTCTACTGCTGTGTATAATAACATGTTGTTGACAGGCTGACTGGGTCAGGAGTGGTTCTACTGCTGTGTATAATAACATGTTGACAGGCTGACTGGGTCAGGAGTGGTTCTACTGCTGTGTATAATAACATGTTGTTGACAGGCTGACTGGGTCAGGAGTGGTTCTACTGCTGTGTATAATAACATGTTGTGACAGGCTGACTGGGTCAGGAGTGGTTCTACTGCTGTGTATAATAACATGTTGACAGGCTGACTGGGTCAGGAGTGGTTCTACTGCTGTGTATAATAACATGTTGACAGGCTGACTGGGTCAGGAGTGGTTCTACTGCTGTGTATAATAACATGTTGACAGGCTGACTGGGTCAGGAGTGGTTCTACTGCTGTGTATAATAACATGTTGTTGACAGGCTGACTTGGTCAGGAGTGGTTCTACAGCTGTGTATAATAACATGTTGACAGGCTGAATGGGTCAGGAGTGGTTCTACTGCTGTGTATAATAACATGTTGACAGGCTGACTGGGTCAGGAGTGGTTCTACTGCTGTGTATAATAACATGTTGTTACAGGCTGACTGGGTCAGGAGTGGTTCTACTGCTGTGTATAATAACATGTTGACAGGCTGACTGGGTCAGGAGTGGTTCTACTGCTGTGTGTAATAACATGTTGTTGACAGGCTGACTGGGTCAGGAGTGGTTCTACTGCTGTGTATAATAACATGTTGGACAGGCTGACTGGGTCACGAGTGGTTCTACTGCTGTGTATAATAACATGTTGTTACAGGCTGACTGGGTCAGGAGTGGTTCTACTGCTGTGTATAATAACATGTTGACAGGCTGACTGGGTCAGGAGTGGTTCTACTGCTGTGTATAATAACATGTTGTTGACAGGCTGACTGGGTCAGGAGTGGTTCTACTGCTGTGTATAATAACATGTTGTTGACAGGCTGACTGGGTCAGGAGTGGTTCTACTGCTGTGTATAATAACATGTTGACAGGCTGACTGGGTCAGGAGTGGTTCTACTGCTGTGTATAATAACATGTTGTTACAGGCTGACTGGGTCAGGAGTGGTTCTACTGCTGTGTATAATAACATGTTGACAGGCTTACTGGGTCAGGAGTGGTTCTACTGCTGTGTATAATAACATGTTGTTGACAGGCTGACTGGGTCAGGAGTGGTTCTACTGCTGTGTATAATAACATGTTGACAGGCTGACTGGGTCAGGAGTGGTTCTACTGCTGTGTATAATAACATGTTGACAGGCTGACTGGGTCAGGAGTGGTTCTACTGCTGTGTATAATAACATGTTGTTGACAGGCTGACTGGGTCAGGAGTGGTTCTACTGCTGTGTATAATAACATGTTGACAGGCTGACTGGGTCAGGAGTGGTTCTACTGCTGTGTATAATAACATGTTGTTACAGGCTGACTGGGTCAGGAGTGGTTCTACTGCTGTGTATAATAACATGTTGTTGACAGGCTGACTGGGTCAGGAGTGGTTCTACTGCTGTGTATAATAACATGTTGACAGGCTGACTGGGTCAGGAGTGGTTCTACTGCTGTGTATAATAACATGTTGTTGACAGGCTGACTGGGTCAGGAGTGGTTCTACTGCTGTGTATAATAACATGTTGACAGGCTGACTGGGTCAGGAGTGGTTCTACTGCTGTGTATAATAACATGTTGACAGGCTGACTGGGTCAGGAGTGGTTCTACTGCTGTGTATAATAACATGTTGTACAGGCTGACTGGGTCAGGAGTGGTTCTACTGCTGTGTATAATAACATGTTGACAGGCTGACTGGGTCAGGAGTGGTTCTACTGCTGTGTATAATAACATGTTGACAGGCTGACTGGGTCAGGAGTGGTTCTACTGCTGTGTATAATAACATGTTGACAGGCTGACTGGGTCAGGAGTGGGTCTACTGCTGTGTATAATAACATGTTGACAGGCTGACTGGGTCAGGAGTGGTTCTACTGCTGTGTATAATAACATGTTGTTGACAGGCTGACTGGGTCAGGAGTGGTTCTACTGCTGTGTATAATAACATGTTGACAGGCTGACTGGGTCAGGAGTGGTTCTACAGATGTGTATAATAACATGTTGTTGACAGGCTGACTGGGTCAGGAGTGGTTCTACTGCTGTGTATAATAACATGTTGTTGACAGGCTGACTGGGTCAGGAGTGGTTCTACTGCTGTGTATAATAACATGTTGTTGACAGGCTGACTGGGTCAGGAGTGGTTCTACTGCTGTGTATAATAACATGTTGTTGACAGGCTGACTGGGTCAGGAGTGGTTCTACTGCTGTGTATAATAACATGTTGACAGGCTGACTGGGTCAGGAGTGGTTCTACTGCTGTGTATAATAACATGTTGACAGGCTGACTGGGTCAGGAGTGGTTCTACTGCTGTGTATAATAACATGTTGACAGGCTGACTCGGTCAGGAGTGGTTCTACTGCTGTGTATAATAACATGTTGACAGGCTGACTGGGTCAGGAGTGGTTCTACTGCTGTGTATAATAACATGTTGACAGGCTGACTGGGTCAGGAGTGGTTCTACTGCTGTGTATAATAACATGTTGTTGACAGGCTGACTGGGTCAGGAGTGGTTCTACTGCTGTGTATAATAACATGTTGACAGGCTGACTGGGTCAGGAGTGGTTCTACAGATGTGTATAATAACATGTTGTTGACAGGCTGACTGGGTCAGGAGTGGTTCTACTGCTGTGTATAATAACATGTTGACAGGCTGACTGGGTCAGGAGTGGTTCTACTGCTGTGTATAATAACATGTTGTTGACAGGCTGACTGGGTCAGGAGTGGTTCTACTGCTGTGTATAATAACATGTTGTTGACAGGCTGACTGGGTCACGAGTGGTTCTACTGCTGTGTATAATAACATGTTGACAGGCTGACTGGGTCAGGAGTGGTTCTACTGCTGTGTATAATAACATGTTGTTGACAGGCTGACTGGGTCAGGAGTGGTTCTACTGCTGTGTATAATAACATGTTGACAGGCTGACTGGGTCAGGAGTGGTTCTACTGCTGTGTATAATAACATGTTGTTGACAGGCTGACTGGGTCAGGAGTGGTTCTACTGCTGTGTATAATAACATGTTGACAGGCTGACTGGGTCAGGAGTGGTTCTACTGCTGTGTATAATAACATGTTGTTGACATGCTGACTGGGTCAGGAGTGGTTCTACTGCTGTGTATAATAACATGTTGTTGACATGCTGACTGGGTCAGGAGTGGTTCTACAGCTGTGTATAATAACATGTTGACAGGCTGAATGGGTCAGGAGTGGTTCTACTGCTGTGTATAATAACATGTTGACAGGCTGACTGGGTCAGGAGTGGTTCTACTGCTGTGTGAGTCACTACATTGATTATGGTTATGACTGTGTGTGTGTGTGTGTGTGTGTGTGTGTGTGTGTGTGTGTGTGTGTGTGTGTGTGTGTGTGTGTGTGTGTGTGTGTGTGTGTGTGTGTGTGTGTGTGTGTGTGTGTGTGTGTGTGTGTGTGTGCGAGTGTGTGTGTGTTTGTCAGCTGGTTTAACTTCTCTCTGATCTTAAGAACATCCTGCTGTTAAAATGTTTCCCTTCTCCTTTGATCTGGACAGCAGTTTGAACTAAATCTGGATTTAATCCTGAATACAGCCATGCAAACAAGGTTTACTTCAATAAGAATTAGCACTAGGCTAACTAACGCTAACGCTAACTCTCACTAACATGCTAATACTGGTGGTGTAGTGAGATCTAGGTGCTAGGCTAGGCTAACTCCTGTCTATCGATATGTAGGCTAAGGTGCTAGGCTAGGCTAACTCCTGTCTATTGATATGTTGGCTAAGGTGCTAGGCTAAACTCCTGTTTATTGCTAGGCTAGGCTATAGGCTTGATTAGTGCTAATGCCAAGTGTGCAGGTGTGAAACTTTACTAGGACTGTTAACAGCCTGGTTCCCTGGCTCCTGGCTCACACACGGAGAGTGTGCGGTAGTTAACACAAACAGTGGTAATTACCTTAATTGAGAGAGCGACCTACATATGGGGCTGGAGTTACTGGACCAGTAGTCACAGCTGGCAGATTGAGGGGAGATTGTGAAAAAGAGGAAGAGGAAGAGAGAGAGAGAGAGAGAGAGAGAGAGAGAGAGAGAGAGAGAGAGAGAGAGAGAGAGAGAGAGAGAGAGAGAGAGAGAGAGAGAGAAAGAGAGAGAGAGCTGAACGAGAGAGCAAAACGAAGTGAGACACAGCCAGAGGGAGGACAGAGGGCTGACATCATGCTTTTAGAGAGAGAGCGAGAAAGAGAGAGAGATGCTGAGAGGGGTGGGAGAGGGAGATAGAAAGAGAAAGGGGGAGAGAGAAACAAAGAGACGGAGAAAGAGAGAGAAGGCCCCAGGCAGGACAGAGAATGGGCTCTAAACAGTTTTGTGTACTTCACTTCAAATGAATTATTCACCATAGTACTGATGGAGGGACAGAGTGGTCCGGGCTTCCGTGTGTTTGTGAGCGTGTGTGTGTATGGTCTGGGTGTGTGTGTGTGTGGTGTGTAATAATGTTTTCTTTAGCTCAGTTTCACTTCAGTGAGTTGAGTTGTTGTTGTTGTTGTGGTTCCTCTGAAATGAAAAGTGTTTTTCCAGGATTTACTGGTCCACACCAACTTTCTTCCACTGCACTCCTCCATCTCTCTCTCCATCTCTCCCTCTGTCTCTCCCTCTGTCTCTCCCTCTGTCTCTCCCTCCGTCTCTCCCTCCGTCTCTCCCTCCGTCTCTCCCTCCGTCTCTCCCTCCATCTCTCCATCTCCCTCCGTCCATCCCTCCATCTCTCCCTCCGTCTCTCCCTCTGTCTCTCCCTCTGTCTCTCCCTCCATCTCTCCCTCCATCTCTCCCTCCGTCCCTCCCTCCGTCTCTCCCTCCGTCTCTCCCTCCGTCTCTCCCTCCATCTCTCCATCTCTCCCTCCGTCCCTCCCTCCATCTCTCCATCTCTCCCTCCGTCTCTCCCTCCATCTCTCCCTCCATCTCTCCCTCCATCTCTCCATCTCTCCATCTCTCCCTCCGTCCCTCCCTCCATCTCGCCGTCTCTCCCTCCGTCTCTCCCTCCATCTCTCCCTCCATCTCTCCGTCTCTCCGTCCTCTCCCTCCGTCTCTCCCTCCGTCTCTCCCTTCGTCCCTCCCTCCGTCCCTCCCTCCGTCTCTCCCTCCGTCTCTCCCTCCGTCTCTCCCTTCGTCCCTCCCTCCGTCCCTCCCTCCGTCTCTCCCTCCCCTCTCTCCCTCTTCTCTCCCTCTGTCCCTCCCTCCATCTCTCCCTCATCTCTCCCTCCGTCTCTCCCTCCGTCCCTCCCTCCATCCCTCCCTCTGTCCCTCCCTCTGTCCCTCCCTCCGTCTCTCCCTCCGTCCCTCCCTCCGTCTCTCTCTCCGTCTCTCCCTCAGTCTCTCCCTCCGTCCCTCCCTCCGTCTCTCCCTCCGTCTCTCCCTCCCCTCTCTCCCTCCGTCTCTCCCTCCGTCTCTCCCTCCATCTCTCCCTCTCCTCTCTCCCTCCATCTCTCCTTCCGTCCCTCCCTCCATCTCTCCCTCATCTCTCCCTCCATCTCTCCCTCCGTCCCTCCCTCCATCCCTCCCTCCGTCTCTCCCTCCGTCTCTCCCTCCGTCTCTCCCTTCGTAACTCCCTCCGTCTCTCCCTCTGTCTCTCCCTCTGTCTCTCCCTCCGTCTCTCCCTCCGTCTCTCCCTCTGTCCCTCCCTCCGTCTCGCCCTCCGTCCCTCCCTCCGTCTCTCTCTCCGTCTCTCCCTCCGTCTCTCCCTCCGTCCCTCCCTCCGTCTCTCCCTCCCCTCTCTCCCTCATCTCTCCCTCTGTCCCTCCCTCCATCTCTCCCTCATCTCTCCCTCCATCTCTCCCTCCGTCCCTCCCTCCGTCCCTCCCTCCGTCTCTCCCTCCATCTCTCCCTCCATCTCTCCCTCCCTCCCTCTGTCCCTCCCTCCGTCCCTCCCTCCGTCTCTCTCTCCGTCCCTCCCTCCGTCTTTCTCTCCGTCTCTCCCTCCGTCTCTCCCTCTGTCTCTCCCTCCCCTCTCTTCCTCCATCTCTCCCTCCGTCCATCCCTCCCTCCGTCTCTCCGAGAGACCCTCCCTCCCTCCCTCCGTCTCTGTCTCTCCCTCCATCTCTCCCTCTGTCTCTCCCTCCATCTCTCCCTCCATCTCTCTCTCCATCGCTCTCTCTCTCTCTCTCTCCCTCCTTCCCTCCGTCTCTCCCTCCATCCCTCCGTCTCTCCCTCCATCCCTCCGTCTCTCCCTCCGTCTCTCCCTCCATCTCTCTCTCCATCTCTCCCTCCATCTCTCTCTCCCTCCATCTCTCCCTCCATCTCTCCCTCCGTCTCTCCCTCCATCCCTCCATCTCTCCCTCCATCTCTCCCTCCGTCTCTCCCTCCATCCCTCCATCTCTCCCTCCATCTCTCCCTCCGTCTCTCCCTCCGTCTCTCCCTCCGTCTCTCCCTCCGTCTCTCCCTCCGTCTCTCCCTCTGTCTCTCCCTCCATCTCTCCCTCCGTCTCTCCCTCCATCCCTCCATCTCTCCCTCCGTCTCTCCCTCCGTCTCTCCCTCCATCCCTCCATCTCTCCCTCCGTCTCTGCCTCCATCCCTCCATATCTCCCTCCATCTCTCCCTCCCCTCTCTAGTGCTTCATTTGATCCTGCCGGAACAGGATCCAGCACCTCTCAGTTTTGGACTGATTCATTCCGGAACCCATTTACCAGGAACTGGTTCCTCTCTTGACATGAACAATTATTTTCACTGTTTGCAATGTAAACATTCAAATAAAAGCAATCAGTTCATTCAAGTGGACTCCACTGTAATTCTCCTGGCTACTGTGAAAACGTGTCTGATATTCATAGAATTGATCCATGTTGGGCCGGCCCGGGTTCATGCTTTGCTCAACATTATAGCCTATATAGATCAGCCCGTGGCCACTGATGTGATGACAGAGAGAAGAGCGTCTGTATCTCTCACAGAACTAGAATGACATTCACTCTCTATGATCTGTCTCTGTGCTCTGATCGACACGAGTCTGAAACTCTCATCTCTCCAGCGTCGCACTTCATCATTTAGAATCATAGCCATGAGAAGGGTCCTTCATCATTTATTACCTGATAGAATCACAGCCATGAGAAGGGTCCTTCATCATTTATTACCTGATAGAATCATAGCCATGGGAAGGGTCCTTCATCATTTATTACCTGATAGAATCATAGCCATGGGAAGGAAGGGTCCTTCATCATTTATTACCTGATAGAATCATAGCCATGAGAAGGGTCCTTCATCATTTATTACCTGATAGAATCACAGCCATGAGAAGGGTCCTTCATCATTTATTACCTGATAGAATCACAGCCATGAGAAGGGTCCTTCATCATTTATTACCTGATAGAATCACAGCCATGGGAAGGGTCCTTCATCATTTATTACCTGATAGAATCATAGCCATGAGAAGGGTCCTTCATCATTTATTACCTGATAGAATCACAGCCATGAGAAGGGTCCTTCATCATTTATTACCTGATAGAATCATAGCCATGAGAAGGGTCCTTCATCATTTATTACCTGATAGAATCACAGCCATGGGAAGGAAGGGTCCTTCATCATTTATTACCTGATAGAATCATAGCCATGGGAAGGGTCCTTCATCATTTATTACCTGATAGAATCACAGCCATGGGAAGGAAGGGTCCTTCATCATTTATTACCTGATAGAATCATAGCCATGGGAAGGATCCTTCATCATTTATTACCTGATAGAATCACAGCCATGGGAAGGAAGGGTCCTTCATCATTTATTACCTGATAGAATCACAGCCATGAGAAGGGTCCTTCATCATTTATTACCTGATAGAATCACAGCCATGAGAAGGGTCCTTCATCATTTATTACCTGATAGAATCACAGCCATGGGAAGGAAGGGTCCTTCATCATTTATTACCTGATAGAATCACAGCCATGGGAAGGGTCCTTCATCATTTATTACCTGATAGAATCACAGCCATGGGAAGGGTCCTTCATCATTTATTACCTGATAGAATCACAGCCATGAGAAGGGTCCTTCATCATTTATTACCTGATAGAATCATAGCCATGAGAAGGGTCCTTCATCATTTATTACCTGATAGATTCACAGCCATGGGAAGGGTCCTTCATCATTTATTACCTGATAGAATCATAGCCATGGGAAGGGTCCTTCATCATTTATTACCTGATAGAATCACAGCCATGAGAAGGGCCCTTCATCATTTATTACCTGATAGAATCACAGCCATGAGAAGGGTCCTTCATCATTTATTACCTGATAGAATCACAGCCATGGGAAGGGTCCTTCATCATTTATTACCTGATAGAATCACAGCCATGGGAAGGGTCCTTCATCATTTATTACCTGATAGAATCACAGCCATGGGAAGGAAGGGTCCTTCATCATTTATTACCTGATAGAATCATAGCCATGAGAAGGATCCTTCATCATTTATTACCTGATAGAATCACAGCCATGGGAAGGGTCCTTCATCATTTATTACCTGATAGAATCATAGCCATGAGAAGGGTCCTTCATCATTTATTACCTGATAGAATCACAGCCATGGGAAGGAAGGGTCCTTCATCATTTATTACCTGATAGAATCACAGCCATGGGAAGGGTTCATCATTTATTACCTGATAGAATCACAGCCATGAGAAGGGTCCTTCATCATTTATTACCTGATAGAATCATAGCCATGAGAAGGATCCTTCATCATTTATTACCTGATAGAATCACAGCCATGGGAAGGGTCCTTCATCATTTATTACCTGATAGAATCACAGCCATGAGAAGGGTCCTTCATCATGTATTACCTGATAGAATCACAGCCATGAGAAGGGTCCTTCATCATTTATTACCTGATAGAATCATAGCCATGGGAAGGGTCCTTCATCATTTATTACCTGATAGAATCATAGCCATGAGAAGGGTCCTTCATCATTTATTACCTGATAGAATCACAGCCATGAGAAGGATCCTTCATCATTTATTACCTGATAGAATCACAGCCATGAGAAGGGTCCTTCATCATTTATTACCTGATAGAATCATAGCCATGAGAAGGGTCCTTCATCATTTATTACCTGATAGAATCACAGCCATGAGAAGGGTCCTTCATCATTTATTACCTGATAGAATCATAGCCATGAGAAGGGTCCTTCATCATTTATTACCTGATAGAATCACAGCCATGAGAAGGGTCCTTCATCATTTATTACCTGATAGAATCACAGCCATGAGAAGGATCCTTCATCATTTATTACCTGATAGAATCACAGCCATGAGAAGGGTCCTTCATCATTTATTACCTGATAGAATCATAGCCATGAGAAGGGTCCTTCATCATTTATTACCTGATAGAATCATAGCCATGGGAAGGAAGGGTCCTTCATCATTTATTACCTGATAGAATCATAGCCATGGGAAGGAAGGGTCCTTCATCATTTATTACCTGATAGAATCATAGCCATGAGAAGGGTCCTTCATCATTTATTACCTGATAGAATCATAGCCATGGGAAGGAAGGGTCCTTCATCATTTATTACCTGATAGAATCACAGCCATGGGAAGGGTCCTTCATCATTTATTACCTGATAGAATCATAGCCATGGGAAGGAAGGGTCCTTCATCATTTATTACCTGATAGAATCATAGCCATGGGAAGGGTCCTTCATCATTTATTACCTGATAGAATCACAGCCATGGGAAGGGTCCTTCATCATTTATTACCTGATAGAATCACAGCCATGAGAAGGGTCCTTCATCATTTATTACCTGATAGAATCACAGCCATGGGAAGGGTCCTTCATCATTTATTACCTGATAGAATCACAGCCATGAGAAGGGTCCTTCATCATTTATTACCTGATAGAATCACAGCCATGAGAAGGGTCCTTCATCATTTATTACCTGATAGAATCACAGCCATGAGAAGGGTCCTTCATCATTTATTACCTGATAGAATCACAGCCATGGGAAGGGTCCTTCATCATTTATTACCTGATAGAATCATAGCCATGAGAAGGGTCCTTCATCATTTATTACCTGATAGAATCACAGCCATGAGAAGGGTCCTTCATCATTTATTACCTGATAGAATCACAGCCATGAGAAGGGTCCTTCATCATTTATTACCTGATAGA
This sequence comes from Salmo salar, assembly GCF_905237065.1. NCBI lineage: Eukaryota > Metazoa > Chordata > Actinopteri > Salmoniformes > Salmonidae > Salmo > Salmo salar. The sequence continues at coordinate 4,449,050 of NC_059453.1, forward strand.
ATCACAGCCATGAGAAGGGTCCTTCATCATTTATTACCTGATAGAATCATAGCCATGAGAAGGGTCCTTCATCATTTATTACCTGATAGAATCATAGCCATGAGAAGGGCCCTTCATCATTTATTACCTGATAGAATCACAGCCATGAGAAGGGCCCTTCATCATTTATTACCTGATAGAATCATAGCCATGAGAAGGGCCCTTCATCATTTATTACCTGATAGAATCACAGCCATGAGAAGAGGCTTCATCATTTATTACCTGATAGAATCACAGCCATGGGAAGGGTCCTTCATCATTTATTACCTGATAGAATCACAGCCATGAGAAGGGTTCTGGTGGTGCTGCATCACCTGTTAAATGATAAATACATTTGGCCAAAGTTCTAGAGTTACGGCTGTCTGTTCAGAAATAAAGGACATCATTGTGACTGCTACACCAGGAGGAGGTCTAGAAGTTATCCACAGAGGATCAATAGCTTTTTTAAACAAAATAGCCTAGCTGTGGATTGTGTGTAGCCCAGTTAGCCGGGTCCTGCTGAATAGAGTAGACTACTCTGTCTGTAGGCTACCTAGTTATCAACCTCCAAACAGGGCTATTGAGCTGACTACATTGTTTTTTCAAAGTAAAACAGAGATAAGCTTTTGCTTTTAATTTACAAATGAAGCACCGCCCCTCTCCCTCCCGTCCTCCAGCCCTTCCCTCTCCCTGCCCTCTCCCTCCATCATTCCCCTCTCCCTCTCTCCCTCCACTCTTCTCTCCATCCCTCCATCATTCCCCTCCCCTCTCCCTCCAGCCCTCCTCTCTCCCTCTCCCCCTCTCCCTCCACTTTTCTCTCCATCCCTCCATCATTCCCCTCCCCTCTCCCTCCACTCTTCTCTCCATCCCTCCATCCCTTCCCCTCTCCCTCCACCCATCTTTCTATCCCTCCTCTCTCCCTCTCCCTCTCCCCCTCCATCCCTGTGTGTGTGTGTGTTGTGGACTGTGTGTGTGTGTGTGTTGTGGACTGTGTGTGTGTGTGTGTGTGTGTGTGTGTGTGTGTGTGTGTGTGTGTGTGTGTTGTTGTGGACTGTGTGTGTGCAATGTGGACTGTGTGTGTGTGTGTGTTGTGGACTGTGTGTGTGTGTTGTGGACTGTGTGTGTGTGTGTGTGTGTGTGTGTGTGTTGTGGACTGTGTGTGTGTAATGTGGACTGTGTGTGTGTGTGTGTGTGTGTGTTGTGGACTGTGTGTGTGTGTTGTGGACTGTGTGTTGTGTGTGTGTTGTGGACTGTGTGTTGTGGACTGTGTGTGTGTGTGTGTGTGTGTGTGTGTGTGTGTGTGTGTGTGTGTGTGTGTGTGTGTGTGTGTGTGTGTGTGTGTGTTGTGTGTGTTGTGTGTGTTGTGGACTGTGTGTGTGTGTGTGTTGTGGACTGTGTGTGTGTAATGTGGACTGTGTGTGTGTGTGTTGTGGACTGTGTGTGTGTGTGTGTGTGTGTTGTGGACTGTGTGTTGTGGACTGTGTGTTGTGGACTGTGTGTGTGTGTGTGTGTGTGTGTGTGTGTGTGTGTGTGTGTGTGTGTGTGTGTGTGTGTGTGTGTGTGTGTGTGTGTGTGTGTGTGTGTTGTGTGTGCTGTGTGTGTTGTGATGTGTGTGTGTGTGTGTGTGTGTGTGTGTGTGTGTGTGTGTGTGTGTGTGTGTGTGTGTGTGTGTGTGTGTGTGTGTGTGTGTGTTGTGGACTGTGTGTGTGTTGTGGACTGTGTGTGTGTGTGTGGGGGGGGGGCTGTGCTAATTATCTCCCAGTGGCTAATACTCATATAAATTCAGAGGAGAGAGACAGAAGGAGAAAGAGAGAGAGAGAGAGAGAGAGAGGTAGAGGGAGAGAGAGAGAGAGAGAGAGAGAGAGAGAGAGAGAGAGAGAGAGAGAGAGAGAGAGATAGGGAGAGAGAGAGAGAGAGGTAGGGAGAGATAGGGAGAGAGAGAGACAGTAGAGAGAGAGATAGGGAGAGAGAGAGAGAGATAGGGAGAGATAGGGAGAGACAGAGACAGTAGAGAGAGAGAGAGAGAGAGAGAGAGGTAGGGAGAGATAGGGAGAGAGCGAGAGAGAGATAGGGAGAGATAGGGAGAGACAGAGACAGTAGAGAGAGAGAGAGAGAGAGAGAGAGGTAGGGAGAGATAGGGAGAGAGCGAGACAGTAGAGAGAGAGAGCTGTGTCAGACACTCGAGGGATCACCTCTCTGACTCTACCAGTCCAATTACCAACAGTTCCTGACATCCCCCCGCCAACACACAAACACAAACACACACACACACACACACACACACACACACACACACACACACACACACACACACACACACACACACACACACACACACACACATACCCTATATGTCCCTATATACCCTATCTGGCCATATATACACTTTATACCCTATCTGTCCCTATATACCCTATATACCCTGTCTGTCCCTATATACCCTATCTGTCCTTTTATACCCTTTATACCCTATCTTTCCCTATATACCCTATCTATACCTATATACCCTATCTGTCTCTATATACCATATATACCCTATATAACCTGTCTGTCCCTAAATACCCTGTATACCCTATCGGACCTTTTATACCCTTTATACCCTATCTGTCCCTATATACCCTATCTGTACCTATATACCCTATCTGTCCCTATATACCCTATATACCCTATCTGTCCCTATATACCCTTTATACCCTATCTGTCCCTATATTCCGTATCTGTCCCTATATACCCTTTATACCCTATCTGTCCCTATGTACCCTATCTGTCCCTATATAATTTATATACCCTGCCTGTCAATATATATTTCCTATATACCCTATCTGTCCCTATATACTCCATTTGTCCCTATATACCCTATCTGTCCCTATATACCCTATATGTCCCTTTGTACCCTATATAACCTATCTGTACCTATATACCCTAAATACCCTATCTGTCCCTATATACCCTATCTGTCCCTATATACTCCATTTGTCCCTATATACCCTATATACCCTATCTGTCCCTATGTACCCTATATAACCTATCTGTACCTATATACCCTAAATACCCTATCTGTCCCTATATACCCTGTCTGTCCCTATATACCCTATCTGTCCCTATATACCCTATCTCTCCATATATACCCTTTATACCCTCAATACCCTATCTGTCCCTATATGCCCTTTCTGTCCCTATATACCCTATCTTTCCTATATAACCTATATGTCCCTATATACCCTATATGTCCCTATATACCCTATCTGTCCCTATATACCCTATCTGTCCCTATATACCCTATCTGTCCCTATATGCCCTATCTGTCCCTATATACCCTATCTGTCCCTATATACCTTATATATATATATATATATATATATATATATATATATATATATATATACCCTATCTGTCCCTATATACCTTAATTAAAATGCCTATTTACTCTGTTCCATCTGACTGAGCAATACACTGTCTCATTAGCCCAGCCAGGCAATTTATAAACTTGATCACTATAAAAGCATCGAGACATTATCTCACATTTCTTTTAGACTAACATTTAGTTTTCAACAGAGTAGATTTTTATAAACCTTGCTGTCTGTCTCTACGACATTTGCAACACTGTTTCAATATTCTCCAACTGTCCCATCATAATGAACGTGTAGAGGTCGGGAGTCGGGATGAGAGAGAGAGAGGCAGGCAGCGTTTCTCAGCCAGTCGAAATCATGAATCAGCTGGCATCATTTTTATGGAAATATACAAAGAAATGTCAAATGAGAAAAGGTATGCAGCTAGTTTGCAGGGTTTCCAGCTCCAGTTTGAAGTGATTGTGTTTCCTGTGTTGTTGGTTAGCTCCTCTGAACAACACTGTCCTAACGACAGAGCACATTTTCTATACCAGGCGAAATCGTGCCTCATTAACTCACTGTTATGGATGTATCCAAATAAATGTCACTAGAAAACAGCTTAAACAAATGCAGCTACTGTTGTTATTCTGTCTGCACTGTTTGACGTGACTGTAAATTAGCCGTAGTTGGCTAGTTAGCAAGCAAGGGATAAGGACGCTGCCAGCCAGTATGGCAATGGAACGTTTAGAACCAACGACCAGCTGGCTTGGGTAGCAACCCTAGATTTGTATCTGGACTATATCTTGTAGAAGGACGAAATAGATAAATTCATTAAAATAACGTTTTTTTTAACTACTAAAAGTGACCTAACAACATCCTAACACCTAACATCATCCAAACACCGGCTTCGTGGGCATTATCACTTAAGTGAAGACTGGCCACTGATTTGCCATGGAAACGGTGGTATGGTGACTGTCATTGGAACAAAAGGATGAGAGAGAGAAAGGGAGTGGAGAGAGGGATGAGATGAATTTGAAGATAGAGGGATGGATGGAGAAAAACAGAAAGAAAAACGAGACAGGTGAGGAAATCCTAGTCTGACTCTAATACTGTAGACAGGCTACTTCTCCTAGTCTGACTCTAATACTGTAGACAGGCTGCATCTCCTAGTCTGACTCTAATACTGTAGACAGGCTACATCTCCTAGTCTGACTCTAGTCTGACTCTAATACTGTAGACAGGCTACATCTCCAAGTCTGACTCTAATACTGTAGACAGGCTAGATCTCCTAGTCTGACTCTAATACTGTAGACAGGCTACATCTCCTAGTCTGACTCTAATACAGCAGACAGGCTACATCTCCTAGTCTGACTCTAATACTGTAGACAGGCTACATCTCCTAGTCTGACTCTAATACTGTAGACAGGCTGCATCTCCTAGTCTGATTCTAATACTGTAGACAGGCTACATCTCCTAGTCTGACTCTAATACTGTAGACAGGCTACATCTCCTAGTCTGACTCTAATACTGTAGACAGGCTACATCTAGCCTGACTCTAATACTGTAGACAGGCTGCATCTCCGAGTCTGACTCTAATACTGTAGACAGGCTACATCTCCTAGTCTGACTATAATACTGTAGACAGGCTACATCTCCTAGTCTGACTCTAATACTGTAGACAGGCTACATCTCCTAGTCTGACTCTAATACTGTAGACAGGCTGCATCTCCTAGTCTGATTCTAATACTGTAGACAGGCTACATCTCCTAGTCTGACTCTAATACTGTAGACAGCCTGCATCTCCTAGTCTGACTCTAATACTGTAGACAGCCTGCATCTCCTAGTCTGACTCTAATACTGTAGACAGCCTGCATCTCCTAGTCTGACTCTAATACTGTAGACAGGCTGCATCTCCTAGTCTGTAGACAGGCTACATCTCCTAGTCTGACTCTAATACTGCAGACAGGCTACATCTCCTAGTCTGACTCTAATACTGTAGACAGGCTACATCTCCTAGTCTGACTCTAATACTGTAGAAAGGCTGCATCTCCTATTCTGACTCTAATACTGTAGACAGGCTACATCTCCTAGTCTGACTCTAATACTGTAGACAGGCTACATCTCCTAGTCTGACTCTAATACTGTAGACAGGCTACATCTCCTAGTCTGACTCTAATACTGCAGACAGGCTGCATCTCCTAGTCTGACTCTAATACTGTAGACAGGCTACATCTCCTAGTCTGACTCTAATACTGCAGACAGGCTGCATCTCCTAGTCTGATTCTAATACTGTAGACAGGCTACATCTCCTAGTCTGACTCTAATACTGTAGACAGCCTGCATCTCCTAGTCTGACTCTAATACTGTAGACAGGCTACATCTCCTAGTCTGACTCTAATACTGTAGACAGGCTGCATCTCCTAGTCTGACTCTAATACTGTAGACAGGCTACATCTCCTAGTCTGACTCTAGTCTGACTCTAATACTGTAGACAGGCTACATCTCCTAGTCTGATTCTAATACTGTAGACAGGCTACATCTCCTAGTCTGACTCTAATACTGTAGACAGGCTGCATCTCCTAGTCTGACTCTAATACTGTAGACAGGCTGCATCTCCTAGTCTGACTCTAATACTGTAGACAGCCTGCATCTCCTAGTCTGACTCTAATACTGTAGACAGGCTGCATCTCCTAGTCTGACTCTAATACTGTAGACAGGCTACATCTCCTAGTCTGACTCTAGTCTGACTCTTATACTGTAGACAGGCTACATCTCCTAGTCTGATTCTAATACTGTAGACAGGCTACATCTCCTAGTCTGACTCTAATACTGTAGACAGGCTGCATCTCCTAGTCTGACTCTAATAATTTAGACAGGCTACATCTCCTAGTCTGACTCTAGTCTGACTCTAATACTGTAGACAGGCTACATCTCCTAGTCTGATTCTAATACTGTAGACAGGCTAGATCTCCTAGTCTGACTCTAATACTGTAGACAGGCTACATCTCCTAGTCTGACTCTAATACAGCAGACAGGCTACATCTCCTAGTCTGACTCTAATACTGTAGACAGGCTACATCTCCTAGTCTGACTCTAATACTGTAGACAGGCTGCATCTCCTAGTCTGACTCTAATACTGTAGACAGGCTGCATCTCCTAGTCTGACTCTAATACTGTAGACAGGCTACATCTCCTAGTCTGACTCTAATACTGTAGACAGGCTGCATCTCCTAGTCTGACTCTAATACTGTAGACAGGCTGCATCTCCTAGTCTGACTCTAATACTGTAGACAGGCTACATCTCCTAGTCTGACTCTAGTCTGACTCTAATACTGTAGACAGGCTACATCTCCTAGTCTGATTCTAATACTGTAGACAGGCTAGATCTCCTAGTCTGACTCTAATACTGTAGGCAGGCTACATCTCCTAGTCTGATTCTAATACTGTAGACAGGCTACATCTCCTAGTCTGACTCTAATACTGTAGACAGGCTACATCTCCTAGTCTGACTCTAATACTGTAGACAGGCTACATCTCCTAGTCTGATTCTAATACTGTAGACAGGCTACATCTCCTAGTCTGACTCTAATACTGTAGACAGGCTACATCTCCTAGTCTGACTCTAATACTGTAGACAGGCTACATCTAGCCTGACTCTAATACTGTAGACAGGCTACATCTCCTAGTCTGACTCTAATACTGTAGACAGCCTGCATCTCCTAGTCTGACTCTAATACTGTAGACAGGCTACATCTAGCCTGACTCTAATACTGTAGACAGGCTACATCTCCTAGTCTGACTCTAATACTGTAGACAGCCTGCATCTCCTAGTCTGACTCTAATACTGTAGACAGGCTGCATCTCCTAGTCTGTAGACAGGCTGCATCTCCTAGTCTGTAGACAGGCTACATCTCCTAGTCTGACTCTAATACTGTAGACAGCCTGCATCTCCTAGTCTGACTCTAATACTGTAGACAGGCTACATCTCCTAGTCTGACTCTAATACTGTAGACAGGCTAAATCTCCTAGTCTGACTCTAGTCTGACTCTAATACTGTAGACAGGCTACATCTCCTAGTCTGACTCTAATACTGTAGACAGGCTAGATCTCCTAGTCTGACTCTAATACTGTAGACAGGCTACATCTCCTAGTCTGACTCTAATACAGCAGACAGGCTACATCTCCTAGTCTGACTCTAATACTGTAGACAGGCTACATCTCCTAGTCTGACTCTAATACTGTAGACAGCCTGCATCTCCTAGTCTGACTCTAATACTGTAGACAGCCTGCATCTCCTAGTCTGACTCTAATACTGTAGACAGCCTGCATCTCCTAGTCTGACTCTAATACTGTAGACAGGCTGCATCTCCTAGTCTGATTCTAATACTGTAGACAGCCTGCATCTCCTAGTCTGACTCTAATACTGTAGACAGCCTGCATCTCCTAGTCTGACTCTAATACTGTAGACAGGCTGCATCTCCTAGTCTGTAGACAGGCTACATCTCCTAGTTTGACTCTAATACTGCAGACAGGCTACATCTCTTAGTCTGACTCTAATACTGTAGACAGGCTACATCTCCTAGTCTGACTCTAATACTGTAGACAGGCTACATCTCCTAGACTGACTCTAATACTGTAGAAAGGCTGCATCTCCTATTCTGACTCTAATACTGTAGACAGGCTACATCTCCTAGTCTGACTCTAATACTGTAGACAGGCTACGTCTCCTAGTCTGACTCTAATACTGTAGACAGGCTACATCTCCTAGTCTGACTCTAATACTGTAGACAGGCTACATCTCCTAGTCTGACTCTAGTCTGACTCTAATACTGTAGACAGGCTAGATCTCCTAGTCTGACTCTAATACTGTAGACAGGCTACATCTCCTAGTCGGACTCTAATACAGCAGACAGGCTACATCTCCTAGCCTGACTCTAATACTGTAGACAGGCTACATCTCCTAGTCTGACTCTAATACTGTAGACAGGCTACATCTCCTAGTCTCACTCTAATACTGTAGACAGGCTACATCTCCTAGTCTGACTCTAATACTGTAGACAGGCTACATCTCCTAGTCTGACTCTAATACTGTAGACAGGCTACATCTCCTAGTCTGACTCTAATACTGTAGACAGGCTACATCTAGTCTGACTCTAATACTGTAGACAGGCTGCATCTCCAAGTCTGACTATAATACTGTAGACAGGCTGCATCTCCTAGTCTGATTCTAATACTGTAGACAGGCTACATCTCCTAGTCTGACTCTAATACTGTAGACAGGCTACATCTCCTAGTCTGACTCTAATACTGCAGACAGGCTGCATCTCCTAGTCTGACTCTAATACTGTAGACAGCCTGCATCTCCTAGTCTGACTCGAATACTGTAGACAGCCTGCATCTCCTAGTCTGACTCTAATACTGTAGACAGCCTGCATCTCCTAGTCTGACTCTAATACTGTAGACAGGCTACATCTCCTAGTCTGACTCTAATACTGTAGACAGGCTACATCTAGTCTGACTCTAATACTGTAGACAGGCTGCATCTCCTATTCTGACTCTAATACTGTAGACAGGCTACATCTCCTAGTCTGACTCTAATACTGTAGACAGGCTACATCTCCTAGTCTGAATCTAATACTGTAGACAGGCTACATCTCCTAGTCTGACTCTAATACTGTAGACAGGCTACATCTCCTAGTCTGACTCTAATACTGTAGACAGGCTACATCTCCTAGTCTGACTCTAATACTGTAGACAGGCTACATCTCCTAGTCTGACTCTAATACTGTAGACAGCCTGCATCCCCTAGTCTGACTCTAATACTGTAGACAGGCTACATCTACTCTGACTCTAATACTGTAGACAGCCTGCATCTCCTAGTCTGACTCTAATACTGTAGACAGGCTACATATCCTAGTCTGACTCTAATACTGTAGACAGGCTAGATCTCCTAGTCTGACTCTAATACTGTAGACAGGCTACATCTCCTAGTCTGACTCTAATACTGCAGACAGGCTACATCTCCTAGTCTGACTCTAATACTGTAGACAGGCTGCATCTCCTAATCTGACTATAATACTGTAGACAGGCTGCATCTCCGAGTCTGACTCTAATACTGTAGACAGGCTGCATCTCCTAGTCTGATTCTAATACTGTAGACAGGCTACATCTCCTAGTCTGACTCTAATACTGTAGACAGGCTGCATCTCCTAGTCTGATTCTAATACTGTAGACAGGCTACATCTCCTAGTCTGACTCTAATACTGTAGACAGGCTGCATCTCCTAGTCTGACTCTAATACTGTAGACAGGCTACATCTCCTAGTCTGACTCTAATACTGTAGACAGGCTACATCTCCTAGTCTGACTCTAATACTGTAGACAGGCTACATCTCCTAGTCTGACTCTAATACTGTAGACAGCCTGCATCTCCTAGTCTGATTCTAATACTGTAGACAGGCTACATCTCCTAGTCTGACTCTAATACTGTAGACAGGCTACATCTCCTAGTCTGACTCTAATACTGTAGACAGCCTGCATCTCCTAGTCTGACTCTAATACTGTAGACAGGCTACATCTACTCTGACTCTAATACTGTAGACAGGCTGCATCTCCTAGTCTGACTATAATACTGTAGACAGGCTGCATCTCCTAGTCTGACTGTAATACTGTAGACAGGCTGCACCTCCTAGTCTGACTCTAATACTGTAGACAGGCTACATCTCCTAGTCTGACTCTAGTCTGACTCTAATACTGTAGACAGGCTGCATCTCCTAGTCTGATTCTAATACTGTAGACAGGCTACATCTCCTAGTCTGACTCTAATACCGTAGACAGGCTACATCTCCTAGTCTGACTCTAATACTGTAGACAGGCTACATCTCCTAGTCTGACTCTAATACTGTGTACAGGCTACATCTAGTCTGACTCTAATACTTTAGACAGGCTGCATCTCCGAGTCTGACTCTAATACTGTAGACAGGCTACATCTCCTAGTCTGACTCTAATACTGTAGACAGCCTGCGTCTCCTAGTCTGACTCTAGTCTGACTCTAATACTGTAGACAGGCTACATCTCCTAGTCTGACTCTAATACTGTAGACAGGCTACATCTACTAGTCTGACTCTAATACTGTAGACAGGCTACATCTCCTAGTCTGACTCTAATACTGTAGACAGGCTACATCTCCTAGTCTGACTCTAATACTGTAGACAGGCTACATCTCCTAGTCTGACTCTAATACTGTAGACAGCCTGCATCCCCTAGTCTGACTCTAATACTGTAGACAGGCTACATCTACTCTGACTCTAATACTGTAGACAGCCTGCATCTCCTAGTCTGACTCTAATACTGTAGACAGGCTACATATCCTAGTCTGACTCTAATACTGTAGACAGGCTAGATCTCCTAGTCTGACTCTAATACTGTAGACAGGCTACATCTCCTAGTCTGACTCTAATACTGCAGACAGGCTACATCTCCTAGTCTGACTCTAATACTGTAGACAGGCTGCATCTCCTAATCTGACTATAATACTGTAGACAGGCTGCATCTCCGAGTCTGACTCTAATACTGTAGACAGGCTGCATCTCCTAGTCTGATTCTAATACTGTAGACAGGCTACATCTCCTAGTCTGACTCTAATACTGTAGACAGCCTGCATCTCCTAGTCTGACTCTAATACTGTAGACAGGCTACATATCCTAGTCTGACTCTAATACTGTAGACAGGCTAGATCTCCTAGTCTGACTCTAATACTGTAGACAGGCTACATCTCCTAGTCTGACTCTAATACTGCAGACAGGCTACATCTCCTAGTCTGACTCTAATACTGTAGACAGGCTGCATCTCCTAATCTGACTCTAATACTGTAGACAGCCTGCATCTCCTAGTCTGACTCTAATACTGTAGACAGGCTACATCTACTCTGACTCTAATACTGTAGACAGGCTGCATCTCCTAGTCTGACTATAATACTGTAGACAGGCTGCATCTCCTAGTCTGACTGTAATACTGTAGACAGGCTGCACCTCCTAGTCTGACTCTAATACTGTAGACAGGCTACATCTCCTAGTCTGACTCTAGTCTGACTCTAATACTGTAGACAGGCTGCATCTCCTAGTCTGATTCTAATACTGTAGACAGGCTACATCTCCTAGTCTGACTCTAATACCGTAGACAGGCTACATCTCCTAGTCTGACTCTAATACTGTAGACAGGCTACATCTCCTAGTCTGACTCTAATACTGTGTACAGGCTACATCTAGTCTGACTCTAATACTTTAGACAGGCTGCATCTCCGAGTCTGACTCTAATACTGTAGACAGGCTACATCTCCTAGTCTGACTCTAATACTGTAGACAGCCTGCGTCTCCTAGTCTGACTCTAGTCTGACTCTAATACTGTAGACAGGCTACATCTCCTAGTCTGACTCTAATACTGTAGACAGGCTACATCTACTCTGACTCTAATACTGTAGACAGGCTGCATCTCCTAGTCTGATTCTAATACTGTAGACAGGCTACATCTCCTAGTCTGACTCTAATACTGTAGACAGGCTACATCTCCTAGTCTGACTCTAATACTGTAGACAGGCTACATCTTGCCTGACTCTAATACTGTAGACAGGCTGCATCTCCGAGTCTGACTCTAATACTGTAGACAGGCTACTTCTCCTAGTCTGACTATAATACTGTAGACAGGCTACATCTCCAAGTCTGACTCTAATACTGTAGACAGGCTGCATCTCCGAGTCTGACTCTAATACTGTAGACAGGCTACATCTCCTAATCTGACTATAATACTGTAGACAGGCTACATCTCCAAGTCTGACTCTAATACTGAAGACAGGCTACATCTCCTAATCTGACTATAATACTGTAGACAGGCTACATCTCCTAGTCTGACTCTAATACTGTAGACAGGCTACATCTCCTAGTCTGACTCTAATACTGTAGACAGGCTGCATCTCCTAGTCTGATTCTAATACTGTAGACAGGCTACATCTCCTAGTCTGACTCTAATACTGTAGACAGGCTACATCTCCTAGTCTGACTCTAATACTGTAGACAGGCTACATCTAGCCTGACTCTAATACTGTAGACAGGCTGCATCTCCGAGTCTGACTCTAATACTGTAGACAGGCTACTTCTCCTAGTCTGACTATAATACTGTAGACAGGCTACATCTCCAAGTCTGACTCTAATACTGTAGACAGGCTGCATCTCCGAGTCTGACTCTAATACTGTAGACAGGCTACATCTCCTAGTCTGACTCTAATACTGTAGACAGGCTGCATCTCCTAGTCTGACTCTAATACTGTAGACAGCCTGCATCTCCTAGTCTGATTCTAATACTGTAGACAGCCTGCATCTCCTAGTCTGACTCTAATACTGTAGACAGGCTGCATCTCCTAGTCTGTAGACAGGCTACATCTCCTAGTCTGACTCTAATACTGCAGACAGGCTACATCTCCTAGTCTGACTCTAATACTGTAGACAGGCTACATCTAGTCTGACTCTAATACTGTAGACAGGCTACATCTCCTAGTCTGACTCTAATACTGCAGACAGGCTGCATCTCCTAGTCTGACTCTAATACTGTAGACAGGCTACATCTCCTAGTCTGACTCTAATACTGCAGACAGGCTGCATCTCCTAGTCTGATTCTAATACTGTAGACAGGCTACATCTCCTAGTCTGACTCTAATACTGTAGACAGCCTGCATCTCCTAGTCTGACTCTAATACTGTAGACAGGCTACATCTCCTAGTCTGACTCTAATACTGTAGACAGGCTGCATCTCCTAGTCTGACTCTAATACTGTAGACAGGCTACATCTCCTAGTCTGACTCTAGTCTGACTCTAATACTGTAGACAGGCTGCATCTCCTAGTCTGACTCTAATACTGTAGACAGGCTACATCTCCTAGTCTGACTCTAATACTGTAGACAGGCTGCATCTCCTAATCTGACTCTAATACTGTAGACAGGCTACATCTCCTAGTCTGACTCTAATACTGTAGACAGGCTGCATCTCCTAGTCTGACTCTAATACTGTAGACAGGCTACATCTCCTAGTCTCACTCTAGTCTGACTCTAATACTGTAGACAGGCTACATCTCCTAGTCTGATTCTAATACTGCAGACAGGCTGCATCTCCTAGTCTGACTCTAATACTGTAGACAGGCTACATCTCCTAGTCTCACTCTAGTCTGACTCTAATACTGTAGACAGGCTACATCTCCTAGTCTGACTCTAATACTGTAGACAGGCTGCATCTCCTAGTCTGACTCTAATACTGTAGACAGGCTGCATCTCCTAGTCTGACTCTAATACTGTAGACAGCCTGCATCTCCTAGTCTGATTCTAATACTGTAGACAGGCTACATCTCCTAGTCTGACTCTAATACTGTAGACAGGCTACATCTAGCCTGACTCTAATACTGTAGACAGGCTGCATCTCCGAGTCTGACTCTAATACTGTAGACAGGCTACATCTTCTAGTCTGACTATAATACTGTAGACAGGCTACACCTCCTAGTCTGACTATAATACTGTAGACAGCCTGCATCTCCTAGTCTGACTCTAATACTGTAGACAGGCTACATCTCCTAGTCTGATTCTAATACTGTAGACAGGCTACATCTCCTAGTCTGACTCTAATACTGTAGACAGCCTGCATCTCCTAGTCTGACTCTAATACTGTAGACAGGCTGCATCTCCTAGTCTGTAGACATGCTACATCTCCTAGTCTGACTCTAATACTGCAGACAGGCTACATCTCCTAGTCTGACTCTAATACTGTAGACAGGCTACATCTCATAGTCTGACTCTAATACTGTAGACAGGCTACATCTCCTAGACTGACTCTAATACTGTAGAAAGGCTGCATCTCCTATTCTGACTCTAATACTGTAGACAGGCTACATCTCCTAGTCTGACTCTAATACTGTAGACAGGCTACATCTCCTAGACTGACTCTAATACTGTAGAAAGGCTGCATCTCCTATTCTGACTCTAATACTGTAGACAGGCTACATCTCCTAGTCTGACTCTAATACTGTAGACAGGCTACATCTCCTAGTCTGACTCTAATACTGTAGACAGGCTACATCTCCTAGTCTGACTCTAATACTGTAGACAGGCTGCATCTCCTAGTCTGACTCTAATACTGTAGACAGGCTACATCTCCTAGTCTGACTCTAATACTGCAGACAGGCTGCATCTCCTAGTCTGACTCTAACACTGTAGACAGGCTACATCTCCTAGTCTGACTCTAATACTGTAGAAAGGCTGCATCTCCTAGTCTGACTCTAATACTGTAGACAGGCTACATCTCCTAGTCTGACTCTAATTCTGTAGACAGGCTGCATCTCCTAGTCTGACTCTAGTCTGACTCTAATACTGTAGACAGGCTACATCTCCTAGTCTGATTCTAATACTGTAGACAGGCTAGATCTCCTAGTCTGACTCTAATACTGTAGACAGGCTACATCTCCTAGTCTGACTCTAATACAGCAGACAGGCTACATCTCCTAGTCTGACTCTAATACTGTAGACAGGCTACATCTCCTAGTCTGACTGTAATACTGTAGACAGGCTGCATCTCCTAGTCTGACTATAATACTGTAGACAGCCTGCATCTCCTAGTCTGACTCTAATACTGTAGACAGGCTACATCTAGCCTGACTCTAATACTGTAGACAAGTTGCATCTCCGAGTCTGACTCTAATACTGTAGACAGGCTACATCTCCTAGTCTGACTATAATACTGTAGACAGGCTACATCTTCTAGTCTGACTCTAATACTGTAGACAGCCTGCATCTCCTAGTCTGACTCTAATACTGTAGACAGGCTACATCTCCTAGTCTGACTCTAATACTGTAGACAGCCTGCATCTCCTAGTCTGACTCTAATACTGTAGACAGCCTGCATCTCCTAGTCTGACTCTAATACTGTAGACAGCCTGCATCTCCTAGTCTGACTCTAATACTGTAGACAGCCTGCATCTCCTAGTCTGACTCTAATACTGTAGACAGCCTGCATCTCCTAGTCTGACTCTAATACTGTAGACAGGCTACATCTCCTAGTCTGATTCTAATACTGTAGACAGCCTGCATCTCCTAGTCTGTAGACAGGCTACATCTCCTAGTTTGACTCTAATACTGCAGACAGGCTACATCTCTTAGTCTGACTCTAATACTGTAGACAGGCTACATCTCCTAGTCTGACTCTAATACTGTAGACAGGCTACATCTCCTAGACTGACTCTAATACTGTAGAAAGGCTGCATCTCCTATTCTGACTCTAATACTGTAGACAGGCTACATCTCCTAGTCTGACTCTAATACTGTAGACAGGCTACGTCTCCTAGTCTGACTCTAATACTGTAGACAGGCTACATCTCCTAGTCTGACTCTAATACTGTAGACAGGCTACATCTCCTAGTCTGACTCTAGTCTGACTCTAATACTGTAGACAGGCTACATCTCCTAGTCTGATTTTAATACTGTAGACAGGCTAGATCTCCTAGTCTGACTCTAATACTGTAGACATGCTACATCTCCTAGTCTGACTCTAATACAGCAGACATGCTACATCTCCTAGCCTGACTCTAATACTGTAGACAGGCTACATCTCCTAGTCTGACTCTAATACTGTAGACAGGCTACATCTCCTAGTCTCACTCTAATACTGTAGACAGGCTACATCTCCTAGTCTGACTCTAATACTGTAGACAGGCTACATCTCCTAGTCTGACTCTAATACTGTAGACAGGCTACATCTCCTAGTCTGACTCTAATACTGTAGACAGGCTACATCTAGTCTGACTCTAATACTGTAGACAGGCTGCATCTCCAAGTCTGACTCTAATACTGTAGACAGCCTGCATCTCCTAGTCTGATTCTAATACTGTAGACAGGCTACATCTCCTAGTCTGACTCTAATACTGTAGACAGGCTACATCTAGCCTGACTCTAATACTGTAGACAGGCTGCATCTCCGAGTCTGACTCTAATACTGTAGACAGGCTACATCTCCTAGTCTGACTCTAATACTGTAGACAGCCTGCATCTCCTAGTCTGACTCTAATACTGTAGACAGGCTGCATCTCCTAGTCTGTAGACATGCTACATCTCCTAGTCTGACTCTAATACTGCAGACAGGCTACATCTCCTAGTCTGACTCTAATACTGTAGACAGGCTACATCTAGTCTGACTCTAATACTGTAGACAGGCTACATCTCCTAGTCTGACTCTAATACTGCAGACAGGCTGCATCTCCTAGTCTGACTCTAATACTGTAGACAGGCTACATCTCCTAGTCTGACTCTAATACTGCAGACAGGCTGCATCTCCTAGTCTGATTCTAATACTGTAGACAGGCTACATCTCCTAGTCTGACTCTAATACTGTAGACAGGCTACATCTCCTAGTCTGACTCTAATACTGTAGACAGGCTACATCTCCTAGTCTGACTGTAATACTGTAGACAGGCTGCATCTCCTAGTCTGACTATAATACTGTAGACAGCCTGCATCTCCTAGTCTGACTCTAATACTGTAGACAGGCTACATCTAGCCTGACTCTAATACTGTAGACAGGCTGCATCTCCGAGTCTGACTCTAATACTGTAGACAGGCTACATCTCCTAGTCTGACTATAATACTGTAGACAGGCTACATCTTCTAGTCTGACTCTAATACTGTAGACAGCCTGCATCTCCTAGTCTGATTCTAATACTGTAGACAGGCTACATCTCCTAGTCTGACTCTAATACTGTAGACTGCCTGCATCTCCTAGTCTGACTCTAATACTGTAGACAGCCTGCATCTCCTAGTCTGACTCTAATACTGTAGACAGCCTGCATCTCCTAGTCTGACTCTAATACTGTAGACAGCCTGCATCTCCTAGTCTGACTCTAATACTGTAGACAGCCTGCATCTCCTAGTCTGACTCTAATACTGTAGACAGGCTACATCTCCTAGTCTGATTCTAATACTGTAGACAGCCTGCATCTCCTAGTCTGACTCTAATACTGTAGACAGGCTGCATCTCCTAGTCTGTAGACAGGCTACATCTCCTAGTTTGACTCTAATACTGCAGACAGGCTACGTCTCCTAGTCTGACTCTAATACTGTAGACAGGCTACATCTCCTAGTCTGACTCTAATACTGTAGACAGGCTACATCTCCTAGTCTGACTCTAATACTGTAGAAAGGCTGCATCTCCTATTCTGACTCTAATACTGTAGACAGGCTACATCTCCTAGTCTGACTCTAATACTGCAGACAGGCTACGTCTCCTAGTCTGACTCTAATACTGTAGACAGGCTACATCTCCTAGTCTGACTCTAATACTGTAGACAGGCTACATCTCCTAGTCTGACTCTAGTCTGACTCTAATACTGTAGACAGGCTACATCTCCTAGTCTGATTTTAATACTGTAGACAGGCTAGATCTCCTAGTCTGACTCTAATACTGTAGACATGCTACATCTCCTAGTCTGACTCTAATACAGCAGACATGCTACATCTCCTAGCCTGACTCTAATACTGTAGACAGGCTACATCTCCTAGTCTGACTCTAATACTGTAGACAGGCTACATCTCCTAGTCTCACTCTAATACTGTAGACAGGCTACATCTCCTAGTCTGACTCTAATACTGTAGACAGGCTACATCTCCTAGTCTGACTCTAATACTGTAGACAGGCTACATCTCCTAGTCTGACTCTAATACTGTAGACAGGCTACATCTAGTCTGACTCTAATACTGTAGACAGGCTACATCTCCTAGTCTGACTCTAATACTGCAGACAGGCTACATCTCTTAGTCTGACTCTAATACTGTAGACAGGCTACATCTCCTAGTCTGACTCTAATACTGTAGACAGGCTACATCTCCTAGACTGACTCTAATACTGTAGAAAGGCTGCATCTCCTATTCTGACTCTAATACTGTAGACAGGCTACATCTCCTAGTCTGACTCTAATACTGTAGACAGGCTACGTCTCCTAGTCTGACTCTAATACTGTAGACAGGCTACATCTCCTAGTCTGACTCTAATACTGTAGACAGGCTACATCTCCTAGTCTGACTCTAGTCTGACTCTAATACTGTAGACAGGCTACATCTCCTAGTCTGATTTTAATACTGTAGACAGGCTAGATCTCCTAGTCTGACTCTAATACTGTAGACATGCTACATCTCCTAGTCTGACTCTAATACAGCAGACATGCTACATCTCCTAGCCTGACTCTAATACTGTAGACAGGCTACATCTCCTAGTCTGACTCTAATACTGTAGACAGGCTACATCTCCTAGTCTCACTCTAATACTGTAGACAGGCTACATCTCCTAGTCTGACTCTAATACTGTAGACAGGCTACATCTCCTAGTCTGACTCTAATACTGTAGACAGGCTACATCTCCTAGTCTGACTCTAATACTGTAGACAGGCTACATCTAGTCTGACTCTAATACTGTAGACAGGCTGCATCTCCAAGTCTGACTCTAATACTGTAGACAGCCTGCATCTCCTAGTCTGATTCTAATACTGTAGACAGGCTACATCTCCTAGTCTGACTCTAATACTGTAGACAGGCTACATCTCCTAGTCTGACTCTAATACTGTAGACAGGCTACATCTCCGAGTCTGACTCTAATACTGTAGACAGGCTACATCTCCTAGTCTGACTCTAATACTGTAGACAGCCTGCATCTCCTAGTCTGACTCTAATACTGTAGACAGGCTGCATCTCCTAGTCTGTAGACATGCTACATCTCCTAGTCTGACTCTAATACTGCAGACAGGCTACATCTCCTAGTCTGACTCTAATACTGTAGACAGGCTACATCTAGTCTGACTCTAATACTGTAGACAGGCTACATCTCCTAGTCTGACTCTAATACTGCAGACAGGCTGCATCTCCTAGTCTGACTCTAATACTGTAGACAGGCTACATCTCCTAGTCTGACTCTAATACTGCAGACAGGCTGCATCTCCTAGTCTGATTCTAATACTGTAGACAGGCTACATCTCCTAGTCTGACTCTAATACTGTAGACAGGCTACATCTCCTAGTCTGACTCTAATACTGTAGACAGGCTACATCTCCTAGTCTGACTGTAATACTGTAGACAGGCTGCATCTCCTAGTCTGACTATAATACTGTAGACAGCCTGCATCTCCTAGTCTGACTCTAATACTGTAGACAGGCTACATCTAGCCTGACTCTAATACTGTAGACAGGCTGCATCTCCGAGTCTGACTCTAATACTGTAGACAGGCTACATCTCCTAGTCTGACTATAATACTGTAGACAGGCTACATCTTCTAGTCTGACTCTAATACTGTAGACAGCCTGCATCTCCTAGTCTGATTCTAATACTGTAGACAGGCTACATCTCCTAGTCTGACTCTAATACTGTAGACTGCCTGCATCTCCTAGTCTGACTCTAATACTGTAGACAGCCTGCATCTCCTAGTCTGACTCTAATACTGTAGACAGCCTGCATCTCCTAGTCTGACTCTAATACTGTAGACAGCCTGCATCTCCTAGTCTGACTCTAATACTGTAGACAGCCTGCATCTCCTAGTCTGACTCTAATACTGTAGACAGGCTACATCTCCTAGTCTGATTCTAATACTGTAGACAGCCTGCATCTCCTAGTCTGACTCTAATACTGTAGACAGGCTGCATCTCCTAGTCTGTAGACAGGCTACATCTCCTAGTTTGACTCTAATACTGCAGACAGGCTACATCTCTTAGTCTGACTCTAATACTGTAGACAGGCTACATCTCCTAGTCTGACTCTAATACTGTAGACAGGCTACATCTCCTAGACTGACTCTAATACTGTAGAAAGGCTGCATCTCCTATTCTGACTCTAATACTGTAGACAGGCTACATCTCCTAGTCTGACTCTAATACTGTAGACAGGCTACGTCTCCTAGTCTGACTCTAATACTGTAGACAGGCTACATCTCCTAGTCTGACTCTAATACTGTAGACAGGCTACATCTCCTAGTCTGACTCTAGTCTGACTCTAATACTGTAGACAGGCTACATCTCCTAGTCTGATTTTAATACTGTAGACAGGCTAGATCTCCTAGTCTGACTCTAATACTGTAGACATGCTACATCTCCTAGTCTGACTCTAATACAGCAGACATGCTACATCTCCTAGCCTGACTCTAATACTGTAGACAGGCTACATCTCCTAGTCTGACTCTAATACTGTAGACAGGCTACATCTCCTAGTCTCACTCTAATACTGTAGACAGGCTACATCTCCTAGTCTGACTCTAATACTGTAGACAGGCTACATCTCCTAGTCTGACTCTAATACTGTAGACAGGCTACATCTCCTAGTCTGACTCTAATACTGTAGACAGGCTACATCTAGTCTGACTCTAATACTGTAGACAGGCTGCATCTCCTAGTCTGACTCTAATACTGTAGACAGGCTACATCTCCTAGTCTGACTCTAATACTGCAGACAGGCTGCATCTCCTAGTCTGACTCTAATACTGTAGACAGCCTGCATCTCCTAGTCTGACTCTAATACTGTAGACAGCCTGCATCTCCTAGTCTGACTCTAATACTGTAGACAGCCTGCATCTCCTAGTCTGACTCTAATGCTGTAGACAGGCTACATCTCCTAGTCTGACTCTAATACTGTAGACAGGCTACATCTCCTAGTCTGACTCTAATACTGTAGACAGCCTGCATCTCCTAGTCTGACTCTAATACTGTAGACAGGCTACATCTACTCTGACTCTAATACTGTAGACAGGCTGCATCTCCTAGTCTGACTATAATACTGTAGACAGGCTGCATCTCCTAGTCTGACTGTAATACTGTAGACAGGCTGCACCTCCTAGTCTGACTCTAATACTGTAGACAGGCTACATCTCCTAGTCTGACTCTAATACTGTAGACAGGCTACATCTCCTAGTCTGACTCTAATACTGTAGACAGGCTGAACCTCCTAGTCTGACTCTAATACTGTAGACAGGCTACATCTCCTAGTCTGACTCTAGTCTGACTCTAATACTGTAGACAGGCTGCATCTCCTAGTCTGATTCTAATACTGTAGACAGGCTACATCTCCTAGTCTGACTCTAATACCGTAGACAGGCTACATCTCCTAGTCTGACTCTAATACTGTAGACAGGCTACATCTCCTAGTCTGACTCTAATACTGTGGACAGGCTACATCTAGTCTGACTCTAATACTTTAGACAGGCTGCATCTCCGAGTCTGACTCTAATACTGTAGACAGGCTACATCTCCTAGTCTGACTCTAATACTGTAGACAGCCTGCATCTCCTAGTCTGACTCTAGTCTGACTCTAATACTGTAGACAGGCTACATCTCCTAGTCTGACTCTAATACTGTAGACAGCTTGCATCTCCTAGTCTGACTCTAGTCTGACTCTAATACTGTAGACAGGCTACATCTCCTAGTCTGACTCTAATACTGTAGACAGGCTACATCTAGCCTGACTCTAATACTGTAGACAGGCTGCATCTCCGAGTCTGACTCTAATACTGTAGACAGGCTACATCTCCTAATCTGACTATAATACTGTAGACAGGCTACATCTCCGAGTCTGACTCTAATACTGTAGACAGGCTACATCTCCTAGTCTGACTCTAATACTGTAGACAGCCTGCATCTCCTAGTCTGACTCTAGTCTGACTCTAATACTGTAGACAGGCTACATCTCCTAGTCTGACTCTAATACTGTAGACAGGCTACATCTACTCTGACTCTAATACTGTAGACAGGCTGCATCTCCTAGTCTGACTATAATACTGTAGACAGGCTGCATCTCCTAGTCTGACTCTAGTCTGACTCTAATACTGTAGACAGGCTGCATCTCCGAGTCTGACTCTAATACTGTAGACAGGCTACATCTCCTAGTCTGACTCGAATACTGTAGACAGCCTGCATCTCCTAGTCTGACTCTAGTCTGACTCTAATACTGTAGACAGGCTACATCTCCTAGTCTGACTCTAATACTGTAGACAGGCTACATCTAGCCTGACTCTAATACTGTAGACAGGCTGCATCTCCGAGTCTGACTCTAAAACTGTAGACAGGCTACTTCTCCTAGTCTGACTATAATACTGTAGACAGGCTACATCTCCAAGTCTGACTCTAATACTGTAGACAGGCTGCATCTCCGAGTCTGACTCTAATACTGTAGACAGGCTACATCTCCTAATCTGACTATAATACTGTAGACAGGCTACATCTCCAAGTCTGACTCTAATACTGTAGACAGGCTACATCTCCTAATCTGACTATATTACTGTAGACAGGCTACATCTCCAAGTCTGACTCTAATACTGTAGACAGGCTACATCTAGCCTGACTCTAATACTGTAGACAGGCTGCATCTCCTAGTCTGACTCTAATACTGTAGACAGGCTACATCTCCTAGTCTGACTCTAATACTGTAGACAGGCTACATCTCCTCGTCTGACTCTAATACTGTAGACAGGCTACATCTCCGAGTCTGACTCTAATACTGTAGACAGGCTGCATCTCCTAGTCTGACTCTAATACTGTAGACAGCCTGCATCTCCTAGTCTGACTCTAATACTGTAGACAGGCTGCATCTCCTAGTCTGACTCTAATACTGTAGACAGCCTGCATCTCCTAGTCTGACTCTAATACTGTAGACAGCCTGCATCTCCTAGTCTGACTCTAATACTGTAGACAGGCTACATCTCCTAGTCTGTAGACAGGCTACATCTCCTAGTCTGACTCTAATACTGCAGACAGGCTACATCTCCTAGTCTGACTCTAATACTGTAGACAGGCTACATCTCCTAGTCTGACTCTAATACTGCAGACAGGCTACATCTCCTAGACTGACTCTAATACTGTAGAAAGGCTGCATCTCCTATTCAGACTCTAATACTGTAGACAGGCTACATCTCCTAGTCTGACTCTAATACTGTAGACAGGCTATATCTCCTAGTCTGACTCTAATACTGTAGACAGCCTGCATCTCCTAGTCTGATTCTAATACTGTAGACAGGCTACTTCTCCTAGTCTGACTCTAATACTGTAGACAGGCTACA
>NC_059453.1:4477500-4535000 GCF_905237065.1 Salmo salar
ATTGTCAGTAGCTGTTCAGACTCTCTAGTGGACTAGCAGCAGTATTGTCAGTAGCTGTTCAGCCTCTATAGTGAACTAGCAGCAGTATTGTCAGTAGCTGTTCAGCCTCTATAGTGGACTACTAGCAGCAGTATTGTCAGTAGCTGTTCAGCCTCTATAGTGAACTAGTAGCAGTATTGTCAGTAGCTGTTCAGCCTCTATAGTGGACTAGCAGCAGTATTGTCAGTAGCTGTTCAGCCTCTATAGTGGACTCGTAGCAGTATTGTCAGTAGCTGTTCAACCTCTATAGTGGACTAGCAGCAGTATTGTCAGTAGCTGTTCAGCCTCTATAGTGGACTAGCAGCAGTATTGTCAGTAGCTGTTCAGCCTCTATAGTGGACTAGTAGCAGTATTGTCAGTAGCTGTTCAGCCTCTATAGTGGACTAGCAGCAGTATTGTCAGTAGCTGTTCAGCCTCTATAGTGGACTACTAAAAGCAGTATTGTCAGTAGCTGTTCAGACTTTATAGTGGACTAGTTGCAGTGTTGTCAGTAGCTGTTCAGTCTCTATAGTGGACTAGTAGCAGTATTGTCAGTAGATGTTCAGCCTCTATAGTTTACTAGTAGCAGCAGTATAGTCAGTAGCTGTTCAACCTCTATAGTGGACTAGTAGCAGCAGTATTGTCAGTAGCTGTTCAGTCTCTATAGTGAACTAGCAGCAGTATTGTCAGTAGCTGTTCAGCCTCTATAGTGGACTAGTAGCACTACTGTCAGTAGCTGTTCAGCCTCTATAGTGGACTAGTAGCAGTATTGTCAGTAGCTGTTCAGCCTCTATAGTGAACTAGCAGCAGTATTGTCAGTAGCTGTTCAGCCTCTACAGTGGACTACTAGCAGCAGTATTGTCAGTAGCTGTTCAGCCTCTATAGTGAACTAGTAGCAGTATTGTCAGTAGCTGTTCAGCCTCTATAGTGGACTAGCAGCAGTATTGTCAGTAGCTGTTCAGCCTCTATAGTGGACTCCTAGCAGTATTGTCAGTAGCTGTTCAGCCTCTATAATGGACTAGCAGCAGTATTGTCAGTAGCTGTTCAGCCTCTATAGTGGACTAGCAGCAGTATTGTCAGTAGCTGTTCCGCGTCTATAGTGGACTAGTAGCAGCATTGTCAGTAGCTGTTCAGCCTCTATAGTGGACTAGCAGCAGTATTGTCAGTAGCTGTTCAGCCTCTATAGTGGACTACTAGCAGAAGTATTGTCAGTAGCTGTTCAGCCTCTATAGTGGACTAGTAGCAGTATTGTCAGTAGCTGTTCAGCCTCTCTAGTGGACTAGCAGCAGTATTGTCAGTAGCTGTTCAGCCTCTATAGTGGACTACTAGCAGCAGTATTGTCGGTAGCTGTTCAGCCTCTATAGTGGACTAGCAGCAGTATTGTCAGTAGCTGTTCAGACTCTCTAGTGGACTAGCAGCAGTATTGTCAGTAGCTGTTCAGCCTCTATAGTGAACTAGCAGCAGTATTGTCAGTAGCTGTTCAGCCTCTATAGTGGACTACTAGCAGCAGTATTGTCAGTAGCTGTTCAGCCTCTATAGTGGACTAGGAGCAGTATTGTCAGTAGCTGTTCAGACTCTCTAGTGGACTAGCAGCAGTATTGTCAGTAGCTGTTCAGCCTCTATAGTGAACTAGCAGCAGTATTGTCAGTAGCTGTTCAGCCTCTATAGTGGACTACTAGCAGCAGTATTGTCAGTAGCTGTTCAGCCTCTATAGTGAACTAGTAGCAGTATTGTCAGTAGCTGTTCAGCCTCTATAGTGGACTAGCAGCAGTATTGTCAGTAGCTGTTCAGCCTCTATAGTGGACTCGTAGCAGTATTGTCAGTAGCTGTTCAACCTCTATAGTGGACTAGCAGCAGTATTGTCAGTAGCTGTTCAGCCTCTATAGTGGACTAGCAGCAGTATTGTCAGTAGCTGTTCAGCCTCTATAGTGGACTAGTAGCAGTATTGTCAGTAGCTGTTCAGCCTCTATAGTGGACTAGCAGCAGTATTGTCAGTAGCTGTTCAGCCTCTATAGTGGACTACTAAAAGCAGTATTGTCAGTAGCTGTTCAGACTTTATAGTGGACTAGTTGCAGTGTTGTCAGTAGCTGTTCAGTCTCTATAGTGGACTAGTAGCAGTATTGTCAGTAGATGTTCAGCCTCTATAGTTTACTAGTAGCAGCAGTATAGTCAGTAGCTGTTCAACCTCTATAGTGGACTAGTAGCAGCAGTATTGTCAGTAGCTGTTCAGTCTCTATAGTGAACTAGCAGCAGTATTGTCAGTAGCTGTTCAGCCTCTATAGTGGACTAGTAGCACTACTGTCAGTAGCTGTTCAGCCTCTATAGTGGACTAGTAGCAGTATTGTCAGTAGCTGTTCAGCCTCTATAGTGAACTAGCAGCAGTATTGTCAGTAGCTGTTCAGCCTCTACAGTGGACTACTAGCAGCAGTATTGTCAGTAGCTGTTCAGCCTCTATAGTGAACTAGTAGCAGTATTGTCAGTAGCTGTTCAGCCTCTATAGTGGACTAGCAGCAGTATTGTCAGTAGCTGTTCAGCCTCTATAGTGGACTCCTAGCAGTATTGTCAGTAGCTGTTCAGCCTCTATAATGGACTAGCAGCAGTATTGTCAGTAGCTGTTCAGCCTCTATAGTGGACTAGCAGCAGTATTGTCAGTAGCTGTTCCGCGTCTATAGTGGACTAGTAGCAGCATTGTCAGTAGCTGTTCAGCCTCTATAGTGGACTAGCAGCAGTATTGTCAGTAGCTGTTCAGCCTCTATAGTGGACTACTAGCAGAAGTATTGTCAGTAGCTGTTCAGCCTCTATAGTGGACTAGTAGCAGTATTGTCAGTAGCTGTTCAGCCTCTCTAGTGGACTAGCAGCAGTATTGTCAGTAGCTGTTCAGCCTCTATAGTGGACTACTAGCAGCAGTATTGTCGGTAGCTGTTCAGCCTCTATAGTGGACTAGCAGCAGTATTGTCAGTAGCTGTTCAGCCTCTATAGTGAACTAGGAGCAGTATTGTCAGTAGCTGTTCAGCCTCTATAGTGAACTAGGAGCAGTATTGTCAGTAGCTGTTCTGCCTCTATAGTGGACTAGGAGCAGTATTGTCAGTAGCTGTTTAGCCTCTATAGTGGACTAGCAGCAGTATTGTCAGTAGCTGTTCAGCCTCTATAGTGGACTAGGAGCAGTATTGTCAGTAGCTGTTCAGCCTCTATAGTGAACTACTAGCAGCAGTATTGTCAGTAGCTGTTCAGCCTCTATAGTGAACTAGGAGCAGTATTGTCAGTAGCTGTTCAGCCTCTATAGTGAACTAGGAGCAGTATTGTCAGTAGCTGTTCAGCCTCTATAGTGGACTAGCAGCAGTATTGTCAGTAGCTGTTCAGCCTCTATAGTGGACTAGCAGCAGTATTGTCAGTAGCTGTTTAGCCTCTATAGTGGACTAGTAGCAGTATTGTCAGTAGCTGTTCAGCCTCTATAGTGGACTAGCAGCAGTATTGTCAGTAGCTGTTCAGCCTCTATAGTGGACTAGTAGCAGCAGTATTGTCAGTAGCTGTTCAGCCTCTATAGTGGACTAGTAGCAGTATTGTCAGTAGCTGTTCAGCCTCTCTAGTGGACTAGCAGCAGTAATGTCAGTAGATGTTCAGCCTCTATAGTGGACTAGCAGCAGTATTGTCAGTAGCTGTTCAGTCTCTATAGTGGACTAGCAGCAGTATTGTCAGTAGCTGTTCAGCCTCTATAGTGGACTACTAGCAGCAGTATTGTCTGTAGCTGTTCAGCCTCTATAGTGGACTAGTAGCAGTATTGTCTGTAGCTGTTCAGACTCTATAGTGGACCACTAGCAGCAGTATTGTCAGTAGCTGTTCAGCCTCTATAGTGGACTCCTAGCAGTATTGTCAGTAGCTGTTCAGCCTCTATAGTGGACTAGCAGCAGTATTGTCAGTAGCTGTTCAGCCTCTATAGTGGACTAGCAGCAGTATTGTCAGTAGCTGTTCAGCCTCTATAGTGGACTAGCAGCAGTATTGTCAGTAGCTGTTCATCCTCTATAGTGGACTACTAGCAGCAGTATTGTCAGTAGCTGTTCAGCCTCTATAGTGGACTAGTAGCAGTATTGTCAGTAGCTGTTCAGCCTCTCTAGTGGACTAGCAGCAGTATTGTCAGTAGCTGTTCAGCCTCTATAGTGGACTACTAGCAGCAGTATTGTCGGTAGCTGTTCAGCCTCTATAGTGGACTAGCAGCAGTATTGTCAGTAGCTGTTCAGCCTCTATAGTGGACTAGCAGCAGTATTGTCAGTAGCTGTTCAGCCTCTATAGTGGACTAGCAGCAGTGTTGTCAGTAGCTGTTCAGCCTCTATAGTGGACTAGCAGCAGTATTGTCAGTAGCTGTTCAGCCTCTATAGTGGACTAGCAGCAGTATTGTCAGTAGCTGTTCAGCCTCTATAGTGGACTAGCAGCAGTATTGTCAGTAGCTGTTCAGCCTCTATAGTGGACTACTAGCAGCAGTATTGTCTGTAGCTGTTCAGCCTCTATAGTGGACTAGTAGCAGTATTGTCTGTAGCTGTTCAGCCTCTATAGTGGACCACTAGCAGCAGTATTGTCAGTAGCTGTTCAGCCTCTATAGTGGACTCCTAGCAGTATTGTCAGTAGCTGTTCAGCCTCTATAGTGGACTAGCAGCAGTATTGTCAGTAGCTGTTCAGCCTCTATAGTGGACTAGCAGCAGTATTGTCAGTAGCTGTTCAGCCTCTATAGTGGACTAGCAGCAGTATTGTCAGTAGCTGTTCATCCTCTATAGTGGACTACTAGCAGCAGTATTGTCAGTAGCTGTTCAGCCTCTATAGTGGACTAGTAGCAGTATTGTCAGTAGCTGTTCAGCCTCTCTAGTGGACTAGCAGCAGTATTGTCAGTAGCTGTTCAGCCTCTATAGTGGACTACTAGCAGCAGTATTGTCGGTAGCTGTTCAGCCTCTATAGTTGACTAGCAGCAGTATTGTCAGTAGCTGTTCAGCCTCTATAGTGGACTAGCAGCAGTATTGTCAGTAGCTGTTCAGCCTCTATAGTGGACTAGCAGCAGTGTTGTCAGTAGCTGTTCAGCCTCTATAGTGGACTAGCAGCAGTATTGTCAGTAGCTGTTCAGCCTCTAAAGTGGACTAGGAGCACTATTGTCAGTAGCTGTTCAGCCTCTATAGTGGACTAGTAGCAGTATTGTCAGTAGCTGTTCAGCCTCTATAGTGGACTAGTAGCAGCAGTATTGTCAGTAGCTGTTCATCCTCTATAGTGAACTAGCAGCTGTATTGTCAATAGCTGTTCAGGCTCTATAGTGGACTACTAGCAGCAGTATTGTCAGTAGCTGTTCAGCCTTTATAGAGGACTACTAGCAGCAGTATTGTCAGTAGCTGTTCAGCCTCTATAGTGAACTAGCAGCAGTATTGTCAGTAGCTGTTCAGCCTCTATAGTGGACTAGTAGCAGTATTGTCAGTAGCTGTTCAGCCTCTATAGTGGACTAGTAGCAGTATTGTCAGTAGCTGTTCAGCCTCTATAGTGAACTAGCAGCAGTATTGTCAGTAGCTGTTCAGCCTCTATAGTGGACTAGGAGCAGTATTGTCAGTAGCTGTTCAGCCTCTATAGTGAACTACTAGCAGCAGTATTGTCAGTAGCTGTTCAGCCTCTATAGTGAACTAGGAGCAGTATTGTCAGTAGCTGTTCAGCCTCTATAGTGAACTAGGAGCAGTATTGTCAGTAGCTGTTCAGCCTCTATAGTGGACTAGCAGCAGTATTGTCAGTAGCTGTTCAGCCTCTATAGTGGACTAGCAGCAGTATTGTCAGTAGCTGTTCAGCCTCTATAGTGGACTAGTAGCAGTATTGTCAGTAGCTGTTCAGCCTCTATAGTGGACTAGCAGCAGTATTGTCAGTAGCTGTTCAGCCTCTATAGTGGACTAGTAGCAGCAGTATTGTCAGTAGCTGTTCAGCCTCTATAGTGGACTAGTAGCAGTATTGTCAGTAGCTGTTCAGCCTCTCTAGTGGACTAGCAGCAGTATTGTCAGTAGATGTTCAGCCTCTATAGTGGACTAGCAGCAGTATTGTCAGTAGCTGTTCAGTCTCTATAGTGGACTAGCAGCAGTATTGTCAGTAGCTGTTCAGCCTCTATAGTGGACTACTAGCAGCAGTATTGTCTGTAGCTGTTCAGCCTCTATAGTCGACTAGTAGCAGTATTGTCTGTAGCTGTTCAGGCTCTATAGTGGACCACTAGCAGCAGTATTGTCAGTAGCTGTTCAGCCTCTATAGTGGACTCCTAGCAGTATTGTCAGTAGCTGTTCAGCCTCTATA
Source organism: Salmo salar (assembly GCF_905237065.1). Lineage (NCBI taxonomy): Eukaryota > Metazoa > Chordata > Actinopteri > Salmoniformes > Salmonidae > Salmo > Salmo salar. The sequence continues at coordinate 4,483,816 of NC_059453.1, forward strand.
GTGGACTAGCAGCAGTATTGTCAGTAGCTGTTCAGCCTCTATAGTGGACTAGCAGCAGTATTGTCAGTAGCTGTTCAGCCTCTATAGTGGACTAGCAGCAGTATTGTCAGTAGCTGTTCATCCTCTATAGTGGACTACTAGCAGCAGTATTGTCAGTAGCTGTTCAGCCTCTATAGTGGACTAGTAGCAGTATTGTCAGTAGCTGTTCAGCCTCTCTAGTGGACTAGCAGCAGTATTGTCAGTAGCTGTTCAGCCTCTATAGTGGACTACTAGCAGCAGTATTGTCGGTAGCTGTTCAGCCTCTATAGTGGACTAGCAGCAGTATTGTCAGTAGCTGTTCAGCCTCTATAGTGGACTAGCAGCAGTATTGTCAGTAGCTGTTCAGCCTCTATAGTGGACTAGCAGCAGTGTTGTCAGTAGCTGTTCAGCCTCTATAGTGGACTAGCAGCAGTATTGTCAGTAGCTGTTCAGCCTCTATAGTGGACTAGCAGCAGTATTGTCAGTAGCTGTTCATCCTCTATAGTGGACTACTAGCAGCAGTATTGTCAGTAGCTGTTCAGCCTCTATAGTGGACTAGTAGCAGTATTGTCAGTAGCTGTTCAGCCTCTCTAGTGGACTAGCAGCAGTATTGTCAGTAGCTGTTCAGCCTCTATAGTGGACTACTAGCAGCAGTATTGTCGGTAGCTGTTCAGCCTCTATAGTTGACTAGCAGCAGTATTGTCAGTAGCTGTTCAGCCTCTATAGTGGACTAGCAGCAGTATTGTCAGTAGCTGTTCAGCCTCTATAGTGGACTAGCAGCAGTGTTGTCAGTAGCTGTTCAGCCTCTATAGTGGACTAGCAGCAGTATTGTCAGTAGCTGTTCAGCCTCTAAAGTGGACTAGGAGCACTATTGTCAGTAGCTGTTCAGCCTCTATAGTGGACTAGTAGCAGTATTGTCAGTAGCTGTTCAGCCTCTATAGTGGACTAGTAGCAGCAGTATTGTCAGTAGCTGTTCATCCTCTATAGTGAACTAGCAGCTGTATTGTCAATAGCTGTTCAGGCTCTATAGTGGACTACTAGCAGCAGTATTGTCAGTAGCTGTTCAGCCTTTATAGAGGACTACTAGCAGCAGTATTGTCAGTAGCTGTTCAGCCTCTATAGTGAACTAGCAGCAGTATTGTCAGTAGCTGTTCAGCCTCTATAGTGGACTAGTAGCAGTATTGTCAGTAGCTGTTCAGCCTCTATAGTGGACTAGTAGCAGTATTGTCAGTAGCTGTTCAGCCTCTATAGTGAACTAGCAGCAGTATTGTCAGTAGCTGTTCAGCCTCTATAGTGGACTAGGAGCAGTATTGTCAGTAGCTGTTCAGCCTCTATAGTGAACTACTAGCAGCAGTATTGTCAGTAGCTGTTCAGCCTCTATAGTGAACTAGGAGCAGTATTGTCAGTAGCTGTTCAGCCTCTATAGTGAACTAGGAGCAGTATTGTCAGTAGCTGTTCAGCCTCTATAGTGGACTAGCAGCAGTATTGTCAGTAGCTGTTCAGCCTCTATAGTGGACTAGCAGCAGTATTGTCAGTAGCTGTTCAGCCTCTATAGTGGACTAGTAGCAGTATTGTCAGTAGCTGTTCAGCCTCTATAGTGGACTAGCAGCAGTATTGTCAGTAGCTGTTCAGCCTCTATAGTGGACTAGTAGCAGCAGTATTGTCAGTAGCTGTTCAGCCTCTATAGTGGACTAGTAGCAGTATTGTCAGTAGCTGTTCAGCCTCTCTAGTGGACTAGCAGCAGTATTGTCAGTAGATGTTCAGCCTCTATAGTGGACTAGCAGCAGTATTGTCAGTAGCTGTTCAGTCTCTATAGTGGACTAGCAGCAGTATTGTCAGTAGCTGTTCAGCCTCTATAGTGGACTACTAGCAGCAGTATTGTCTGTAGCTGTTCAGCCTCTATAGTCGACTAGTAGCAGTATTGTCTGTAGCTGTTCAGGCTCTATAGTGGACCACTAGCAGCAGTATTGTCAGTAGCTGTTCAGCCTCTATAGTGGACTCCTAGCAGTATTGTCAGTAGCTGTTCAGCCTCTATAGTGGACTAGCAGCAGTATTGTCAGTAGCTGTTCAGCCTCTATAGTGGACTAGCAGCAGTATTGTCAGTAGCTGTTCAGCCTCTATAGTGGACTAGCAGCAGTATTGTCAGTAGCTGTTCATCCTCTATAGTGGACTACTAGCAGCAGTATTGTCAGTAGCTGTTCAGCCTCTATAGTGGACTAGTAGCAGTATTGTCAGTAGCTGTTCAGCCTCTCTAGTGGACTAGCAGCAGTATTGTCAGTAGCTGTTCAGCCTCTATAGTGGACTACTAGCAGCAGTATTGTCGGTAGCTGTTCAGCCTCTATAGTGGACTAGCAGCAGTATTGTCAGTAGCTGTTCAGCCTCTATAGTGGACTAGCAGCAGTATTGTCAGTAGCTGTTCAGCCTCTATAGTGGACTAGCAGCAGTGTTGTCAGTAGCTGTTCAGCCTCTATAGTGGACTAGCAGCAGTATTGTCAGTAGCTGTTCAGCCTCTATAGTGGACTAGCAGCAGTATTGTCAGTAGCTGTTCAGCCTCTATAGTGGACTAGCAGCAGTATTGTCAGTAGCTGTTCAGCCTCTATAGTGGACTACTAGCAGCAGTATTGTCTGTAGCTGTTCAGCCTCTATAGTGGACTAGTAGCAGTATTGTCTGTAGCTGTTCAGCCTCTATAGTGGACCACTAGCAGCAGTATTGTCAGTAGCTGTTCAGCCTCTATAGTGGACTCCTAGCAGTATTGTCAGTAGCTGTTCAGCCTCTATAGTGGACTAGCAGCAGTATTGTCAGTAGCTGTTCAGCCTCTATAGTGGACTAGCAGCAGTATTGTCAGTAGCTGTTCAGCCTCTATAGTGGACTAGCAGCAGTATTGTCAGTAGCTGTTCATCCTCTATAGTGGACTACTAGCAGCAGTATTGTCAGTAGCTGTTCAGCCTCTATAGTGGACTAGTAGCAGTATTGTCAGTAGCTGTTCAGCCTCTCTAGTGGACTAGCAGCAGTATTGTCAGTAGTTGTTCAGCCTCTATAGTGGACTACTAGCAGCAGTATTGTCGGTAGCTGTTCAGCCTCTATAGTGGACTAGCAGCAGTATTGTCAGTAGCTGTTCAGCCTCTATAGTGGACTAGCAGCAGTATTGTCAGTAGCTGTTCAGCCTCTATAGTGGACTAGCAGCAGTGTTGTCAGTAGCTGTTCAGCCTCTATAGTGGACTAGCAGCAGTATTGTCAGTAGCTGTTCAGCCTCTATAGTGGACTAGCAGCAGTATTGTCAGTAGCTGTTCAGCCTCTATAGTGGACTAGCAGCAGTATTGTCAGTAGCTGTTCAGCCTCTATAGTGGACTACTAGCAGCAGTATTGTCTGTAGCTGTTCAGCCTCTATAGTGGACTAGTAGCAGTATTGTCTGTAGCTGTTCAGCCTCTATAGTGGACCACTAGCAGCAGTATTGTCAGTAGCTGTTCAGCCTCTATAGTGGACTCCTAGCAGTATTGTCAGTAGCTGTTCAGCCTCTATAGTGGACTAGCAGCAGTATTGTCAGTAGCTGTTCAGCCTCTATAGTGGACTAGCAGCAGTATTGTCAGTAGCTGTTCAGCCTCTATAGTGGACTAGCAGCAGTATTGTCAGTAGCTGTTCATCCTCTATAGTGGACTACTAGCAGCAGTATTGTCAGTAGCTGTTCAGCCTCTATAGTGGACTAGTAGCAGTATTGTCAGTAGCTGTTCAGCCTCTCTAGTGGACTAGCAGCAGTATTGTCAGTAGTTGTTCAGCCTCTATAGTGGACTACTAGCAGCAGTATTGTCGGTAGCTGTTCAGCCTCTATAGTGGACTAGCAGCAGTATTGTCAGTAGCTGTTCAGCCTCTATAGTGGACTAGCAGCAGTATTGTCAGTAGCTGTTCAGCCTCTATAGTGGACTAGCAGCAGTGTTGTCAGTAGCTGTTCAGCCTCTATAGTGGACTAGCAGCAGTATTGTCAGTAGCTGTTCAGCCTCTAAAGTGGACTAGGAGCAGTATTGTCAGTAGCTGTTCAGCCTCTATAGTGGACTAGTAGCAGTATTGTCAGTAGCTGTTCAGCCTCTATAGTGGACTAGTAGCAGCAGTATTGTCAGTAGCTGTTCATCCTCTATAGTGAACTAGCAGCTGTATTGTCAGTAGCTGTTCAGGCTCTATAGTGGACTACTAGCAGCAGTATTGTCAGTAGCTGTTCAGCCTTTATAGAGGACTACTAGCAGCAGTATTGTCAGTAGCTGTTCAGCCTCTATAGTGAACTAGCAGCAGTATTGTCAGTAGCTGTTCAGCCTCTATAGTGGACTAGTAGCAGTATTGTCAGTAGCTGTTCAGCCTCTATAGTGGACTAGTAGCAGTATTGTCAGTAGCTGTTCAGCCTCTCTAGTGGACTAGCAGCAGTATTGTCGGTAGCTGTTCAGCCTCTATAGTGGACTACTAGCAGCAGTATTGTCGTTAGCTGTTCAGCCTCTATGGTGGACTAGCAGCAGTATTGTCAGTAGCTGTTCAGTCTCTATAGTGGACTAGCAGCAGTATTGTCAGTAGCTGTTCAGCCTCTCTAGTGGACTAGCAGCAGTATTGTCAGTAGCTGTTCAGCCTCTATAGTGAACTAGCAGCAGTATTGTCAGTAGCTGTTCAGCCTCTATAGTGGACTACTAGCAGCAGTATTGTCAGTAGCTGTTCAGGCTCTATAGTGGACTAGTAGCAGCAGTATTGTCAGTAGCTGTTCAACCTCTATAGTGAACAAATAGCAGCAGTATTGTCAGTAGCTGTTCAGCCTCTATAGTGGACTACTAGCAGCAGTATTGTCAGTAGCTGTTCAGCCTCTATAGTGAACTAGCAGCAGTATTGTCAGTAGCTGTTCAGCCTCTAAAGTGGTCTAGTAGCAGTACTGTCAGTAGCTGTTCAGCCTCTATAGTGGACTAGTAGCAGTATTGTCAGTAGCTGTTCAGCCTCTATAGTGAACTAGCAGCAGTATTGTCAGTAGCTGTTCAGCCTCTACAGTGGACTACTAGCAGCAGTATTGTCAGTAGCTGTTCAGACTCTATAGTGAACTAGTAGTAATATTGTCAGTAGCTGTTCAGCCTCTATAGTGGACTAGCAGCAGTATTGTCAGTAGCTGTTCAGCCTCTATAGTGGACTCCTAGCAGTATTGTCAGTAGCTGTTCAGCCTCTATAATGGACTAGCAGCAGTATTGTCAGTAGCTGTTCAGCCTCTATAGTGGACTAGCAGCAGTATTGTCAGTAGCTGTTCCGCGTCTATAGTGGACTAGTAGCAGTATTGTCAGTAGCTGTTCAGCCTCTATAGTGGACTAGCAGCAGTATTGTCAGTAGCTGTTCAGCCTCTATATTGGACTACTAGAATCAGTATTGTCAGTAGCTGTTCAGCCTCTATAGTGGACTAGTAGCAGTATTGTCAGTAGCTGTTCAGCCTCTCTAGTGGACTAGCAGCAGTATTGTCAGTAGCTGTTCAGCCTCTATAGTGGACTACTAGCAGCAGTATTGTCGGTAGCTGTTCAGCCTCTATAGTGGACTAGCAGCAGTATTGTCAGTAGCTGTTCAGCCTCTATAGTGAACTAGTAGCAGTATTGTCAGTAGCTGTTCAGCCTCTATAGTGAACTAGGAGCAGTATTGTCAGTAGCTGTTCAGTCTCTATAGTGGACTAGCAGCAGTATTGTCAGTAGCTGTTCAGTCTTTATAGTGGACTAGTAGCAGTATTGTCAGTAGCTGTTCAGTCTCTATAGTGGACTAGTAGCAGTATTGTCAGTAGCTGTTCAGCCTCTATAGTTTACTAGTAGCAGCAGTATTTTCAGTAGCTGTTCAGCCTCTATAGTGGACTAGTAGCAGCAGTATTGTCAGTAGCTGTTCAGTCTCTATAGTGAACTAGCAGCAGTATTGTCAGTAGCTGTTCAGCCTCTATAGTGGACTAGTAGCACTACTGTCAGTAGCTGTTCAGCCTCTATAGTGGACTAGTAGCAGTATTGTCAGTAGCTGTTCAGCCTCTATAGTGGACTAGTAGCAGTATTGTCAGTAGCTGTTCAGCCTCTATAGTGGACTAGCAGCAGTATTGTCAGTAGCTGTTCATCCTCTATAGTGAACTAGCAGCAGTATTGTCAGTAGCTGTTCAGCCTCTATAGTGGACTACTAGCAGCAGTATTGTCAGTAGCTGTTCAGCCTCTATAGTGGACTAGTAGCAGCAGTATTGTCAGTAGCTGTTCAACCTCTATAGTGAACAAATAGCAGCAGTATTGTCAGTAGCTGTTCAGCCTCTATAGTGGACTACTAGCAGCAGTATTGTCAGTAGCTGTTCAGCCTCTATAGTGAACTAGCAGCAGTATTGTCAGTAGCTGTTCAGCCTCTATAGTGGACTAGTAGCAGTATTGTCAGTAGCTGTTCAGCCTCTCTAGTGGACTAGCAGCAGTATTGTCAGTAGCTGTTCAGCCTCTATAGTGGACTACTAGCAGCAGTATTGTCGGTAGCTGTTCAGCCTCTATAGTGGACTAGCAGCAGTATTGTCAGTAGCTGTTCAGCCTCTATAGTGAACTAGGAGCAGTATTGTCAGTAGCTGTTCAGTCTCTATAGTGGACTAGCAGCAGTATTGTCAGTAGCTGTTCAGTCTTTATAGTGGACTAGTAGCAGTATTGTCAGTAGCTGTTCAGTCTCTATAGTGGACTAGTAGCAGTATTGTCAGTAGCTGTTCAGCCTCTATAGTTTACTAGTAGCAGCAGTATTTTCAGTAGCTGTTCAGCCTCTATAGTTTACTAGTAGCAGCAGTATTGTCAGTAGCTGTTCAGTCTCTATAGTGAACTAGCAGCAGTATTGTCAGTAGCTGTTCAGCCTCTATAGTGGACTAGTAGCACTACTGTCAGTAGCTGTTCAGCCTCTATAGTGGACTAGTAGCAGTATTGTCAGTAGCTGTTCAGCCTCTATAGTGGACTAGTAGCAGTATTGTCAGTAGCTGTTCAGCCTCTATAGTGGACTAGCAGCAGTATTGTCAGTAGCTGTTCATCCTCTATAGTGAACTAGCAGCAGTATTGTCAGTAGCTGTTCAGCCTCTATAGTGGACTACTAGCAGCAGTATTGTCAGTAGCTGTTCAGCCTCTATAGTGGACTAGTAGCAGCAGTATTGTCAGTAGCTGTTCAACCTCTATAGTGAACAAATAGCAGCAGTATTGTCAGTAGCTGTTCAGCCTCTATAGTGGACTACTAGCAGCAGTATTGTCAGTAGCTGTTCAGCCTCTATTGTGAACTAGCAGCAGTATTGTCAGTAGCTGTTCAACCTCTAAAGTGGTCTAGTAGCAGTACTGTCAGTAGCTGTTCAGCCTCTATAGTGGACTAGTAGCAGTATTGTCAGTAGCTGTTCAGCCGCTATAGTGAACTAGTAGCAGTATTGTCAGTAGCTGTTCAGCCTCTATAGTGGACTAGCAGCAGTATTGTCAGTAGCTGTTCAGCCTCTATAGTGGACTAGTAGCAGTATTGTCAGTAGCTGTTCAGCCTCTCTAGTGGACTAGCAGCAGTATTGTCAGTAGCTGTTCAGCCTCTATAGTGGACTACTAGCAGCAGTATTGTCGGTAGCTGTTCAGCCTCTATAGTGGACTAACAGCAGTATTGTCAGTAGCTGTTCAGCCTCTATAGTGGACTAGCAGCAGTATTGTCAGTAGCTGTTCAGCCTCTATAGTGGACTAGCAGCAGTATTGTCAGTAGCTGTTTAGCCTCTATAGTGGACTAGGAGCAGTATTGTCAGTAGCTGTTCAGCCTCTATAGTTTACTACTAGCAGCAGTATTGTCAGTAGCTGTTCAGCCTCTATAGTGAACTAGGAGCAGTATTGTCAGTAGCATTTCAGCCTCTATAGTGGACTAGCAGCAGTATTGTCAGTAGCTGTTCAGCCTCTATAGTGGACTAGGAGCAGTATTGTCAGTAGCTGTTCAGCCTCTATAGTTTACCACTAGCAGCAGTATTGTCAGTAGCTGTTCAGCCTCTATAGTGAACTAGGAGCAGTATTGTCAGTAGCATTTCAGCCTCTATAGTGGACTAGCAGCAGTATTGTCAGTAGCTGTTCAGCCTCTATAGTGGACTCCTAGCAGTATTGTCAGAAGCTGTTCAGCCTCTATAGTGGACTAGCAGCAGTATTGTCAGTAGCTGTTCAGCCTCTATAGTGGACTAGCAGCAGTATTGTCAGTAGCTGTTCAGCCTCTATAGTGGACTACTAGCAGCAGTATTGTCAGTAGCTGTTCAGGCTCTATAGTGGACTAGTAGCAGTATTGTCAGTAGCTGTTCAGCCTCTATAGTGAACTAGTAGCAGTATTGTCAGTAGCTGTTCAGCCTCTATAGTGGACTACCAGCAGCAGTATTGTCAGTAGCTGTTCAGCCTCTATAGTGGACTAGTAGCAGCAGTATTGTCAGTAGCTGTTCAGTCTCTATAGTGGACTAGCAGCAGTATTGTCAGTAGCTTCAGTGTGTGACTTCAATGCAGATTGTGTGTGTGGTGAGTTTAGTTCCGACTCCAGGGCTGCTACGGTTTCATGGAGTCAATGTCAGTGGAATGGGAACGATAGACAGAATGAGAGAAAGAGAGAGAAGGAGAGAAAGGGAGGGAGAGGGGGAGAGAGAGAGAGGGAGAGAGAAAGAAAGAGGTAGAAACAGAAAGGAGGTAGAGAGAGAGAGAGAGAGAGAGAGAGAGAGAGAGAGAGAGAGAGAGAGAGAGAGAGAGAGAGTCAGTGGAATGTCAGTGGAATGGGAACGATAGACAGAATGAGAGAAAGAGAGAGAAGGAGAGAAAGGGAGGGAGAGGGGGAGAGGGAGAGAGAAAGAAAGAGGTAGAAACAGAAAGGAGGTAGAGAGAGAGAGAGAGAGAGAGAGAGAGAGAGAGAGAGAGAGTCAGTGGAATGTCAGTGGAATGGGAACAATAGACAGAATGAGAGAGGGAGAGAGAGGGAGAGAGAAAGAGAGAAAAGGAGGGAGAGAGAGGGAGAGAGTGGGATATTTTCCCCAAAAGTATTTCTGCTATAAATATCAAACTTGTCAGTAGCTGTTCAGCCTCTATAGTGGACTAGCAGCAGTATTGTCAGTAGCTGTTTAGCCTCTATAGTGAACTAGCAGCAGTATTGTCAGTAGCTGTTCAGCCTCTATAGTGGACTACTAGCAGCAGTATTGTCAGTAGCTGTTCAGCCTCTATAGTGAACTAGCAGCAGTATTGTCAGTAGCTGTTCAGCCTCTATAGTGGACTAGCAGCAGTATTGTCAGTAGCTGTTCAGACTCTATAGTGGACTAGTAGCAGTATTGTCAGTAGCTGTTCAGCCTCTATAGTGGACTACTAGCAGCAGTATTGTCAGTAGCTGTTCAGCCTCCATAGTGGACTAGCAGCAGTATTGTCAGTAGCTGTTCAGCCTCTATAGTGAACTAGCAGCAGTATTGTCAGTAGCGGTTCAGCCTCTATAGTGGACTACTAGCAGCAGTATTGTCAGTAGCTGTTCAGTCTCTATAGTGGACTAGTAGCAGTATTGTCAGTAGCTGTTCAGCCTCTCTAGTGGACTAGTAGCAGTATTGTCAGTAGCTGTTCAGCCTCTCTAGTGGACTAGTAGCAGTATTGTCAGTAGCTGTTCAGCCTCTATAGTTTACTACTAGCAGCAGTATTGTCAGTAGCTGTTCAGCCTCTATGGTGGACTAGCAGCAGTATTGTCAGTAGCTGTTCAGCCTCTATAGTGGACTAGCAGCAGTATTGTCAGTAGCTGTTCAGCCTCTATAGTGGACTTCTAGCAGTATTGTCAGAAGCTGTTCAGCCTCTATAGTGGACTAGCAGCAGTATTGTCAGTAGCTGTTCAGCCTCTATAGTGGACTAGCAGCAGTATTGTCAGTAGCTGTTCAGCCTCTATAGTGGACTACTAGCAGCAGTATTGTCAGTAGCTGTTCAGGCTCTATAGTGGACTAGTAGCAGTATTGTCAGTAGCTGTTCAGCCTCTATAGTGGACTAGGAGCAGTATTGTCAGTAGCTTTTCAGCCTCTATAGTGGACTAGCAGCAGTATTGTCAGTAGCTGTTCAGCCTCTATAGTGAACTAGCAGCAGTATTGTCAGTAGCGGTTTAGCCTCTATAGTGGACTACTAGCAGCAGTATTGTCAGTAGCTGTTCAGTCTCTATAGTGGACTAGTAGCAGTATTGTCAGTAGCTGTTCAGCCTCTCTAGTGGACTAGTAGCAGTATTGTCAGTAGCTGTTCAGCCTCTATAGTGGACTACTAGCAGCAGTATTGTTGGTAGCTGTTCAGCCTCTATGGTGGACTAGCAGCAGTATTGTCAGTAGCTGTTCAGCCTCTATAGTGGACTAGCAGCAGTATTGTTAGTAGCTGTTCAGCCTCTATAGTGGACTAGCAGCAGTATTGACAGTAGCTGTTCATCCTCTATAGTGGACTACTAGCAGCAGTATTGTCAGTAGCTGTTCAGCCTCTATAGTGGACTAGTAGCAGCAGTATTGTCAGTAGCTGTTCAACCTCTATAGTGAACAAATAGCAGCAGTATTGTCAGTAGCTGTTCAGCCTCTATAGTGGACTACTAGCAGCAGTATTGTCAGTAGCTGTTCAGCCTCTATAGTGAACTAGCAGCAGTATTGTCAGTAGATGTTCATCCTCTATAGTGGACTAGTAGCAGTACTGTCAGTAGCTGTTCAGCCTCTATAGTGGACTAGTAGCAGTATTGTCAGTAGCTGTTCAGCCTCTATAGTGAACTAGCAGCAGTATTGTCAGTAGCTGTTCAGACTCTATAGTGAACTAGTAGCAGTATTGTCAGTAGCTGTTCAGCCTCTATAGTGGACTAGCAGCAGTATTGTCAGTAGCTGTTCAGCCTCTATAGTGGACTTCTAGCAGTATTGTCAGTAGCTGTTCATTCTCTATAGTGGACTAGCAGCAGTATTGTCAGTAGCTGTTTAGCCTCTCTAGTGGACTAGCAGCAGTATTGTCAGTAGCTGTTCAGCCTCTATAGTGGACTCCTAGCAGTATTGTCAGTAGCTGTTCAGCCTCTATAGTGGACTAGTAGCAGTATTGTCAGTAGCTGTTCAGCCTCTATAGTGGACTAGTAGCAGCAGTATTGTCAGTAGCTGTTCAGCCTCTATAGTGGACTAGGAGCAGTATTGTCAGTAGCTTTTCAGCCTCTATAGTGGACTAGCAGCAGTATTGTCAGTAGCTGTTCAGCCTCTATAGTGGACTAGCAGGAGTATTGTCAGTAGCTGTTCAGTCTCTGTAGGGGATAGTAGCAGTATTGTCAGTAACTGTTCAGCCTCTATAGTGGACTCCTAGCAGTATTGTCAGTAGCTGTTCATCCTCTATAGTGGACTAGCAGCAGTATTGTCAGTAGCTGTTCAGCCTCTATAGTGGACTAGCAGCAGTATTGTCAGTAGCTGTTCAGCCTCTATAGTGGACTAGCAGCAGTATTGTCAGTAGCTGTTCAGCCTCTATAGTGGACTACTAGCAGCAGTATTGTCGGTAGCTGTTCAGCCTCTATAGTGGACTAGCAGCAGTATTGTCAGTAGCTGTTCAGCCTCTATAGTGGACTAGCAGCAGTATTGTCAGTAGCTGTTCAGCCTCTATAGTGGACTAGCAGCAGTGTTGTCAGTAGCTGTTCAGCCTCTATAGTGGACTAGCAGCAGTATTGTCAGTAGCTGTTCATCCTCTATAGTGGACTAGCAGCAGTATTGTCAGTAGCTGTTCAGCCTCTATAGTGGACTAGCAGCAGTATTGTCAGTAGCTGTTCAGCCTCTATAGTGGACTACTAGCAGCAGTATTGTCTGTAGCTGTTCAGCCTCTATAGTGGACTAGTAGCAGTATTGTCTGTAGCTGTTCAGCCTCTATAGTGGACCACTAGCAGCAGTATTGTCAGTAGCTGTTCAGCCTCTATAGTGGACTCCTAGCAGTATTGTCAGTAGCTGTTCAGCCTCTATAGTGGACTAGCAGCAGTATTGTCAGTAGCTGTTCAGCCTCTATAGTGGACTAGCAGCAGTATTGTCAGTAGCTGTTCAGCCTCTATAGTGGACTAGCAGCAGTATTGTCAGTAGCTGTTCATCCTCTATAGTGGACTACTAGCAGCAGTATTGTCAGTAGCTGTTCAGCCTCTATAGTGGACTAGTAGCAGTATTGTCAGTAGCTGTTCAGCCTCTCTAGTGGACTAGCAGCAGTATTGTCAGTAGCTGTTCAGCCTCTATAGTGGACTACTAGCAGCAGTATTGTCGGTAGCTGTTCAGCCTCTATAGTGGACTAGCAGCAGTATTGTCAGTAGCTGTTCAGCCTCTATAGTGGACTAGCAGCAGTATTGTCAGTAGCTGTTCAGCCTCTATAGTGGACTAGCAGCAGTGTTGTCAGTAGCTGTTCAGCCTCTATAGTGGACTAGCAGCAGTATTGTCAGTAGCTGTTCAGCCTCTAAAGTGGACTAGGAGCAGTATTGTCAGTAGCTGTTCATCCTCTATAGTGGACTAGTAGCAGTATTGTCAGTAGCTGTTCATCCTCTATAGTGGACTAGTAGCAGCAGTATTGTCAGTAGCTGTTCATCCTCTATAGTGAACTAGCAGCTGTATTGTCAGTAGCTGTTCAGGCTCTATAGTGGACTACTAGCAGCAGTATTGTCAGTAGCTGTTCAGCCTCTATAGTGGACTAGTAGCAGTATTGTCAGTAGCTGTTCAGCCTCTATAGTGGACTAGTAGCAGTATTGTCAGTAGCTGTTCAGCCTCTATAGTGAACTAGCAGCAGTATTGTCAGTAGCTGTTCAGCCTCTATAGTGGACTAGCAGCAGTATTGTCAGTAGCTGTTCAGTCTCTATAGTGGACTTGTAGCGGTATTGTCAGTAGCTGTTCATCCTCTATAGTGGACTACTAGCAGCAGTATTGTAAGTAGCTGTTCAGTCTCTATAGTGGACTAGTAGCAGTATTGTCAGTAGCTGTTCAGCCTCTCTAGTGGACTAGCAGCAGTATTGTCGGTAGCTGTTCAGCCTCTATAGTGGACTACTAGCAGCAGTATTGTCGTTAGCTGTTCAGCCTCTATGGTGGACTAGCAGCAGTATTGTCAGTAGCTGTTCAGTCTCTATAGTGGACTAGCAGCAGTATTGTCAGTAGCTGTTCAGCCTCTCTAGTGGACTAGCAGCAGTATTGTCAGTAGCTGTTCAGCCTCTATAGTGAACTAGCAGCAGTATTGTCAGTAGCTGTTCAGCCTCTATAGTGGACTACTAGCAGCAGTATTGTCAGTAGCTGTTCAGCCTCTATAGTGGACTAGTAGCAGCAGTATTGTCAGTAGCTGTTCAACCTCTATAGTGAACAAATAGCAGCAGTATTGTCAGTAGCTGTTCAGCCTCTATAGTGGACTACTAGCAGCAGTATTGTCAGTAGCTGTTCAGCCTCTATAGTGAACTAGCAGCAGTATTGTCAGTAGCTGTTCAGCCTCTAAAGTGGTCTAGTAGCAGTACTGTCAGTAGCTGTTCAGCCTCTATAGTGGACTAGTAGCAGTATTGTCAGTAGCTGTTCAGCCTCTATAGTGAACTAGCAGCAGTATTGTCAGTAGCTGTTCAGCCTCTACAGTGGACTACTAGCAGCAGTATTGTCAGTAGCTGTTCAGACTCTATAGTGAACTAGTAGCAGTATTGTCAGTAGCTGTTCAGCCTCTATAGTGGACTAGCAGCAGTATTGTCAGTACTTGTTCAGCCTCTATAGTGGACTCCTAGCAGTATTGTCAGTAGCTGTTCAGCCTCTATAATGGACTAGCAGCAGTATTGTCAGTAGCTGTTCAGCCTCTATAGTGGACTAGCAGCAGTATTGTCAGTAGCTGTTCCGCGTCTATAGTGGACTAGTAGCAGTATTGTCAGTAGCTGTTCAGCCTCTATAGTGGACTAGCAGCAGTATTGTCAGTAGCTGTTCAGCCTCTATATTGGACTACTAGCAGCAGTATTGTCAGTAGCTGTTCAGCCTCTATAGTGGACTAGTAGCAGTATTGTCAGTAGCTGTTCAGCCTCTCTAGTGGACTAGCAGCAGTATTGTCAGTAGCTGTTCAGCCTCTATAGTGGACTACTAGCAGCAGTATTGTCGGTAGCTGTTAAACCTCTATAGTGGACTAGCAGCAGTATTGTCAGTAGCTGTTCAGCCTCTATAGTGAACTAGTAGCAGTATTGTCATTAGCTGTTCAGCCTCTATAGTGAACTAGGAGCAGTATTGTCAGTAGCTGTTCAGTCTCTATAGTGGACTAGCAGCAGTATTGTCAGTAGCTGTTCAGTCTTTATAGTGGACCAGTAGTAGTATTGTCAGTAGCTGTTCAGTCTCTATAGTGGACTAGTAGCAGTATTGTCAGTAGCTGTTCAGCCTCTATAGTTTACTAGTAGCAGCAGTATTTTCAGTAGCTGTTCAGCCTCTATAGTGGACTAGTAGCAGCAGTATTGTCAGTAGCTGTTCAGTCTCTATAGTGAACTAGCAGCAGTATTGTCAGTAGCTGTTCAGCCTCTATAGTGGACTAGTAGCACTACTGTCAGTAGCTGTTCAGCCTCTATAGTGGACTAGTAGCAGTATTGTCAGTAGCTGTTCAGCCTCTATAGTGGACTAGTAGCAGTATTGTCAGTAGCTGTTCAGCCTCTATAGTGGACTAGCAGCAGTATTGTCAGTAGCTGTTCATCCTCTATAGTGAACTAGCAGCAGTATTGTCAGTAGCTGTTCAGCCTCTATAGAGGACTACTAGCAGCAGTATTGTCAGTAGCTGTTCAGCCTCTATAGTGGACTAGTAGCAGCAGTATTGTCAGTAGCTGTTCAACCTCTATAGTGAACAAATAGCAGCAGTATTGTCAGTAGCTGTTCAGCCTCTATAGTGGACTACTAGCAGCAGTATTGTCAGTAGCTGTTCAGCCTCTATAGTGAACTAGCAGCAGTATTGTCAGTAGCTGTTCAACCTCTAAAGTGGTCTAGTAGCAGTACTGTCAGTAGCTGTTCAGCCTCTATAGTGGACTAGTAGCAGTATTGTCAGTAGCTGTTCAGCCGCTATAGTGAACTAGCAGCAGTATTGTCAGTAGCTGTTCAGCCTCTACAGTGGACTACTAGCAGCAGTATTGTCAGTAGCAATTCAGCCTCTATAGTGAACTAGTAGCAGTATTGTCAGTAGCTGTTCAGCCTCTATAGTGGACTAGCAGCAGTATTGTCAGTAGCTGTTCAGCCTCTATAGTGGACTAGTAGCAGTATAGTCAGTAGCTGTTCAGCCTCTCTAGTGGACTAGCAGCAGTATTGTCAGTAGCTGTTCAGCCTCTATAGTGGACTACTAGCAGCAGTATTGTCGGTAGCTGTTCAGCCTCTATAGTGGACTAACAGCAGTATTGTCAGTAGCTGTTCAGCCTCTATAGTGGACTAGCAGCAGTATTGTCAGTAGCTGTTCAGCCTCTATAGTGGACTAGCAGCAGTATTGTCAGTAGCTGTTTAGCCTCTATAGTGGACTAGGAGCAGTATTGTCAGTAGCTGTTCAGCCTCTATAGTTTACTACTAGCAGCAGTATTGTCAGTAGCTGTTCAGCCTCTATAGTGAACTAGGAGCAGTATTGTCAGTAGCATTTCAGCCTCTATAGTGGACTAGCAGCAGTATTGTCAGTAGCTGTTCAGCCTCTATAGTGGACTAGGAGCAGTATTGTCAGTAGCTGTTCAGCCTCTATAGTTTACCACTAGCAGCAGTATTGTCAGTAGCTGTTCAGCCTCTATAGTGAACTAGGAGCAGTATTGTCAGTAGCATTTCAGCCTCTATAGTGGACTAGCAGCAGTATTGTCAGTAGCTGTTCAGCCTCTATAGTGGACTCCTAGCAGTATTGTCAGAAGCTGTTCAGCCTCTATAGTGGACTAGCAGCAGTATTGTCAGTAGCTGTTCAGCCTCTATAGTGGACTAGCAGCAGTATTGTCAGTAGCTGTTCAGCCTCTATAGTGGACTACTAGCAGCAGTATTGTCAGTAGCTGTTCAGGCTCTATAGTGGACTAGTAGCAGTATTGTCAGTAGCTGTTCAGCCTCTATAGTGAACTAGTAGCAGTATTGTCAGTAGCTGTTCAGCCTCTATAGTGGACTACCAGCAGCAGTATTGTCAGTAGCTGTTCAGCCTCTATAGTGGACTAGTAGCAGCAGTATTGTCAGTAGCTGTTCAGTCTCTATAGTGGACTAGCAGCAGTATTGTCAGTAGCTTCAGTGTGTGACTTCAATGCAGATTGTGTGTGTGGTGAGTTTAGTTCCGACTCCAGGGCTGCTACGGTTTCATGGAGTCAATGTCAGTGGAATGGGAACGATAGACAGAATGAGAGAAAGAGAGAGAAGGAGAGAAAGGGAGGGAGAGGGGGAGAGAGAGAGAGGGAGAGAGAAAGAAAGAGGTAGAAACAGAAAGGAGGTAGAGAGAGAGAGAGAGAGAGAGAGAGAGAGAGAGAGAGAGAGAGAGAGAGAGTCAGTGGAATGTCAGTGGAATGGGAACAATAGACAGAATGAGAGAGGGAGAGAGAGGGAGAGAGAAAGAGAGAAAAGGAGGGAGAGAGAGGGAGAGAGTGGGATATTTTCCCCAAAAGTATTTCTGCTATAAATATCAAACTTGTCAGTAGCTGTTCAGCCTCTATAGTGGACTAGCAGCAGTATTGTCAGTAGCTGTTTAGCCTCTATAGTGAACTAGCAGCAGTATTGTCAGTAGCTGTTCAGCCTCTATAGTGGACTACTAGCAGCAGTATTGTCAGTAGCTGTTCAGCCTCTATAGTGAACTAGCAGCAGTATTGTCAGTAGCTGTTCAGCCTCTATAGTGGACTAGCAGCAGTATTGTCAGTAGCTGTTCAGACTCTATAGTGGACTAGTAGCAGTATTGTCAGTAGCTGTTCAGCCTCTATAGTGGACTACTAGCAGCAGTATTGTCAGTAGCTGTTCAGCCTCCATAGTGGACTAGCAGCAGTATTGTCAGTAGCTGTTCAGCCTCTATAGTGAACTAGCAGCAGTATTGTCAGTAGCGGTTCAGCCTCTATAGTGGACTACTAGCAGCAGTATTGTCAGTAGCTGTTCAGTCTCTATAGTGGACTAGTAGCAGTATTGTCAGTAGCTGTTCAGCCTCTCTAGTGGACTAGTAGCAGTATTGTCAGTAGCTGTTCAGCCTCTCTAGTGGACTAGTAGCAGTATTGTCAGTAGCTGTTCAGCCTCTATAGTTTACTACTAGCAGCAGTATTGTCAGTAGCTGTTCAGCCTCTATGGTGGACTAGCAGCAGTATTGTCAGTAGCTGTTCAGCCTCTATAGTGGACTAGCAGCAGTATTGTCAGTAGCTGTTCAGCCTCTATAGTGGACTTCTAGCAGTATTGTCAGAAGCTGTTCAGCCTCTATAGTGGACTAGCAGCAGTATTGTCAGTAGCTGTTCAGCCTCTATAGTGGACTAGCAGTAGTATTGTCAGTAGCTGTTCAGCCTCTATAGTGGACTACTAGCAGCAGTATTGTCAGTACCTGTTCAGGCTCTATAGTGGACTAGTAGCAGTATTGTCAGTAGCTGTTCAGCCTCTATAGTGGACTAGGAGCAGTATTGTCAGTAGCTTTTCAGCCTCTATAGTGGACTAGCAGCAGTATTGTCAGTAGCTGTTCAGCCTCTATAGTGAACTAGCAGCAGTATTGTCAGTAGCGGTTCAGCCTCTATAGTGGACTACTAGCAGCAGTATTGTCAGTAGCTGTTCAGTCTCTATAGTGGACTAGTAGCAGTATTGTCAGTAGCTGTTCAGCCTCTCTAGTGGACTAGTAGCAGTATTGTCAGTAGCTGTTCAGCCTCTATAGTGGACTACTAGCAGCAGTATTGTTGGTAGCTGTTCAGCCTCTATGGTGGACTAGCAGCAGTATTGTCAGTAGCTGTTCATCCTCTATAGTGGACTAGCAGCAGTATTGTTAGTAGCTGTTCAGCCTCTATAGTGGACTAGCAGCAGTATTGACAGTAGCTGTTCATCCTCTATAGTGGACTACTAGCAGCAGTATTGTCAGTAGCTGTTCAGCCTCTATAGTGGACTAGTAGCAGCAGTATTGTCAGTAGCTGTTCAACCTCTATAGTGAACAAATAGCAGCAGTATTGTCAGTAGCTGTTCAGCCTCTATAGTGGACTACTAGCAGCAGTATTGTCAGTAGCTGTTCAGCCTCTATAGTGAACTAGCAGCAGTATTGTCAGTAGCTGTTCATCCTCTATAGTGGACTAGTAGCAGTACTGTCAGTAGCTGTTCAGCCTCTATAGTGGACTAGTAGCAGTATTGTCAGTAGCTGTTCAGCCTCTATAGTGAACTAGCAGCAGTATTGTCAGTAGCTGTTCAGCCTCTATAGTGAACTAGTAGCAGTATTGTCAGTAGCTGTTCAGCCTCTATAGTGGACTAGCAGCAGTATTGTCAGTAGCTGTTCAGCCTCTATAGTGGACTTCTAGCAGTATTGTCAGTAGCTGTTCATTCTCTATAGTGGACTAGCAGCAGTATTGTCAGTAGCTGTTTAGCCTCTCTAGTGGACTAGCAGCAGTATTGTCAGTAGCTGTTCAGCCTCTATAGTGGACTCCTAGCAGTATTGTCAGTAGCTGTTCAGCCTCTATAGTGGACTAGTAGCAGTATTGTCAGTAGCTGTTCAGCCTCTATAGTGGACTAGTAGCAGCAGTATTGTCAGTAGCTGTTCAGCCTCTATAGTGGACTAGGAGCAGTATTGTCAGTAGCTTTTCAGCCTCTATAGTGGACTAGCAGCAGTATTGTCAGTAGCTGTTCAGCCTCTATAGTGGACTAGCAGCAGTATTGTCAGTAGCTGTTCAGTCTCTGTAGGGGATAGTAGCAGTATTGTCAGTAACTGTTCAGCCTCTATAGTGGACTACTAGCAGCAGTATTGTCAGTAGCTGTTCAGCCTCTATAGTGGACTAGTAGCAGTATTGTCAGTAGCTGTTCAGCCTCTCTAGTGGACTAGCAGCAGTATTGTCAGTAGCTGTTCAGCCTCTATAGTGGACTACCAGCAGCAGTATTGTCAGTAGCTGTTCAGCCTCTATAGTGGACTAGTAGCAGCAGTATTGTCAGTAGCTGTTCAGTCTCTATAGTGGACTAGCAGCAGTATTGTCAGTAGCTTCAGTGTGTGACTTCAATGCAGATTGTGTGTGTGGTGAGTTTAGTTCCGACTCCAGGGCTGCTACGGTTTCATGGAGTCAATGTCAGTGGAATGGGAACGATAGACAGAATGAGAGAAAGAGAGAGAAGGAGAGAAAGGGAGGGAGAGGGGGAGAGAGAGAGAGGGAGAGAGAAAGAAAGAGGTAGAAACAGAAAGGAGGTAGAGAGAGAGAGAGAGAGAGAGAGAGAGAGAGAGAGAGAGAGAGAGAGAGAGAGAGAGAGAGAGAGAGAGAGAGAGAGAGAGAGAGAGAGAGAGAGAGAGAGAGAGAGAGAAATCAGTGGAATGTCAGTGGAATGGGAACAATAGACAGAATGAGAGAGGGAGAGAGAGGGAGAGAGAAAGAGAGAAAAGGAGGGAGAGAGAGGGAGAGAGTGGGATATTTTCCCCAAAGGCATTTCTGCTATAAATATCAAACTTGTCAGTAGCTGTTCAGCCTCTATAGTGGACTAGCAGCAGTATTGTCAGTAGCTGTTTAGCCTCTATAGTGAACTAGCAGCAGTATTGTCAGTAGCTGTTCAGCCTCTATAGTGGACTAGTAGCAGCAGTATTGTCAGTAGCTGTTCAACCTCTATAGTGAACAAATAGCAGCAGTATTGTCAGTAGCTGTTCAGCCTCTATAGTGGACTACTAGCAGCAGTATTGTCAGTAGCTGTTCAGCCTCTATAGTGAACTAGCAGCAGTATTGTCAGTAGCTGTTCATCCTCTATAGTGGACTAGTAGCAGTACTGTCAGTAGCTGTTCAGCCTCTATAGTGGACTAGTAGCAGTATTGTCAGTAGCTGTTCAGCCTCTATAGTGAACTAGCAGCAGTATTGTCAGTAGCTGTTCAGCCTCTATAGTGAACTAGTAGCAGTATTGTCAGTAGCTGTTCAGCCTCTATAGTGGACTAGCAGCAGTATTGTCAGTAGCTGTTCAGCCTCTATAGTGGACTTCTAGCAGTATTGTCAGTAGCTGTTCATTCTCTATAGTGGACTAGCAGCAGTATTGTCAGTAGCTGTTTAGCCTCTCTAGTGGACTAGCAGCAGTATTGTCAGTAGCTGTTCAGCCTCTATAGTGGACTCCTAGCAGTATTGTCAGTAGCTGTTCAGCCTCTATAGTGGACTAGTAGCAGTATTGTCAGTAGCTGTTCAGCCTCTATAGTGGACTAGTAGCAGCAGTATTGTCAGTAGCTGTTCAGCCTCTATAGTGGACTAGGAGCAGTATTGTCAGTAGCTTTTCAGCCTCTATAGTGGACTAGCAGCAGTATTGTCAGTAGCTGTTCAGCCTCTATAGTGGACTAGCAGCAGTATTGTCAGTAGCTGTTCAGTCTCTGTAGGGGATAGTAGCAGTATTGTCAGTAACTGTTCAGCCTCTATAGTGGACTACTAGCAGCAGTATTGTCAGTAGCTGTTCAGCCTCTATAGTGGACTAGTAGCAGTATTGTCAGTAGCTGTTCAGCCTCTCTAGTGGACTAGCAGCAGTATTGTCAGTAGCTGTTCAGCCTCTATAGTGGACTACCAGCAGCAGTATTGTCAGTAGCTGTTCAGCCTCTATAGTGGACTAGTAGCAGCAGTATTGTCAGTAGCTGTTCAGTCTCTATAGTGGACTAGCAGCAGTATTGTCAGTAGCTTCAGTGTGTGACTTCAATGCAGATTGTGTGTGTGGTGAGTTTAGTTCCGACTCCAGGGCTGCTACGGTTTCATGGAGTCAATGTCAGTGGAATGGGAACGATAGACAGAATGAGAGAAAGAGAGAGAAGGAGAGAAAGGGAGGGAGAGGGGGAGAGAGAGAGAGGGAGAGAGAAAGAAAGAGGTAGAAACAGAAAGGAGGTAGAGAGAGAGAGAGAGAGAGAGAGAGAGAGAGAGAGAGAGAGAGAGAGAGAGAGAGAGAGAGAGAGAGAGAGAGAGAGAGAGAGAGAGAGAGAGAGAGAGAGAGAGAGAGAGAGTCAGTGGAATGTCAGTGGAATGGGAACAATAGACAGAATGAGAGAGGGAGAGAGAGGGAGAGAGAAAGAGAGAAAAGGAGGGAGAGAGAGGGAGAGAGTGGGATATTTTCCCCAAAGGCATTTCTGCTATAAATATCAAACTTGTCAGTAGCTGTTCAGCCTCTATAGTGGACTAGCAGCAGTATTGTCAGTAGCTGTTTAGCCTCTATAGTGAACTAGCAGCAGTATTGTCAGTAGCTGTTCAGCCTCTATAGTGGACTACTAGCAGCAGTATTGTCAGTAGCTGTTCAACCTCTATAGTGAACAAATAGCAGCAGTATTGTCAGTAGCTGTTCAGCCTCTATAGTGGACTACTAGCAGCAGTATTGTCAGTAGCTGTTCAGCCTCTATAGTGAACTAGCAGCAGTATTGTCAGTAGCTGTTCATCCTCTATAGTGGACTAGTAGCAGTACTGTCAGTAGCTGTTCAGCCTCTATAGTGGACTAGTAGCAGTATTGTCAGTAGCTGTTCAGCCTCTATAGTGAACTAGCAGCAGTATTGTCAGTAGCTGTTCAGCCTCTATAGTGAACTAGTAGCAGTATTGTCAGTAGCTGTTCAGCCTCTATAGTGGACTAGCAGCAGTATTGTCAGTAGCTGTTCAGCCTCTATAGTGGACTTCTAGCAGTATTGTCAGTAGCTGTTCATTCTCTATAGTGGACTAGCAGCAGTATTGTCAGTAGCTGTTTAGCCTCTCTAGTGGACTAGCAGCAGTATTGTCAGTAGCTGTTCAGCCTCTATAGTGGACTCCTAGCAGTATTGTCAGTAGCTGTTCAGCCTCTATAGTGGACTAGTAGCAGTATTGTCAGTAGCTGTTCAGCCTCTATAGTGGACTAGTAGCAGCAGTATTGTCAGTAGCTGTTCAGCCTCTATAGTGGACTAGGAGCAGTATTGTCAGTAGCTTTTCAGCCTCTATAGTGGACTAGCAGCAGTATTGTCAGTAGCTGTTCAGCCTCTATAGTGGACTAGCAGCAGTATTGTCAGTAGCTGTTCAGTCTCTGTAGGGGATAGTAGCAGTATTGTCAGTAACTGTTCAGCCTCTATAGTGGACTACTAGCAGCAGTATTGTCAGTAGCTGTTCAGCCTCTATAGTGGACTAGTAGCAGTATTGTCAGTAGCTGTTCAGCCTCTCTAGTGGACTAGCAGCAGTATTGTCAGTAGCTGTTCAGCCTCTATAGTGGACTACCAGCAGCAGTATTGTCAGTAGCTGTTCAGCCTCTATAGTGGACTAGTAGCAGCAGTATTGTCAGTAGCTGTTCAGTCTCTATAGTGGACTAGCAGCAGTATTGTCAGTAGCTTCAGTGTGTGACTTCAATGCAGATTGTGTGTGTGGTGAGTTTAGTTCCGACTCCAGGGCTGCTACGGTTTCATGGAGTCAATGTCAGTGGAATGGGAACGATAGACAGAATGAGAGAAAGAGAGAGAAGGAGAGAAAGGGAGGGAGAGGGGAGAGAGAGAGAGGGAGAGAGAAAGAAAGAGGTAGAAACAGAAAGGAGGTAGAGAGAGAGAGAGAGAGAGAGAGAGAGAGAGAGAGAGAGAGAGAGAGAGAGAGAGAGAGAGAGAGAGAGAGAGAGAGAGAGAGAGAGAGAGAGAGAGAGAGAGAGAGAGAGAGAGAGAGAGAGAGAGAGAGATCAGTGGAATGTCAGTGGAATGGGAACAATAGACAGAATGAGAGAGGGAGAGAGAGGGAGAGAGAAAGAGAGAAAAGGAGGGAGAGAGAGGGAGAGAGTGGGATATTTTCCCCAAAGGCATTTCTGCTATAAATATCAAACTTGTCAGTAGCTGTTCAGCCTCTATAGTGGACTAGCAGCAGTATTGTCAGTAGCTGTTTAGCCTCTATAGTGAACTAGCAGCAGTATTGTCAGTAGCTGTTCAGCCTCTATAGTGGACTACTAGCAGCAGTATTGTCAGTAGCTGTTCAGCCTCTATAGTGAACTAGCAGCAGTATTGTCAGTAGCTGTTCAGCCTCTATAGTGGACTAGCAGCAGTATTGTCAGTAGCTGTTCAGACTCTATAGTGGACTAGTAGCAGTATTGTCAGTAGCTGTTCAGCCTCTATAGTGGACTACTAGCAGCAATATTGTCAGTAGCTGTTCAGCCTCCATAGTGGACTAGCAGCAGTATTGTCAGTAGCTGTTCAGCCTCTATAGTGAACTAGCAGCAGTATTGTCAGTAGCGGTTCAGCCTCTATAGTGGACTACTAGCAGCAGTATTGTCAGTAGCTGTTCAGTCTCTATAGTGGACTACTAGCAGTATTGTCAGTAGCTGTTCAGCCTCTCTAGTGGACTAGTAGCAGTATTGTCAGTAGCTGTTCAGCTTCTCTAGTGGACTAGTAGCAGTATTGTCAGTAGCTGTTCAGCCTCTATAGTTTACTACTAGCAGCAGTATTGTCAGTAGCTGTTCAGCCTCTATGGTGGACTAGCAGCAGTATTGTCAGTAGCTGTTCAGCCTCTATAGTGGACTAGCAGCAGTATTGTCAGTAGCTGTTCAGCCTCTATAGTGGACTTCTAGCAGTATTGTCAGAAGCTGTTCAGCCTCTATAGTGGACTAGCAGCAGTATTGTCAGTAGCTGTTCAGCCTCTATAGTGGACTAGCAGCAGTATTGTCAGTAGCTGTTCAGCCTCTATAGTGGACTACTAGCAGCAGTATTGTCAGTAGCTGTTCAGGCTCTATAGTGGACTAGTAGCAGTATTGTCAGTAGCTGTTCAGCCTCTATAGTGGACTAGGAGCAGTATTGTCAGTAGCTTTTCAGCCTCTATAGTGGACTAGCAGCAGTATTGTCAGTAGCTGTTCAGCCTCTATAGTGAACTAGCAGCAGTATTGTCAGTAGCGGTTCAGCCTCTATAGTGGACTACTAGCAGCAGTATTGTCAGTAGCTGTTCAGTCTCTATAGTGGACTAGTAGCAGTATTGTCAGTAGCTGTTCAGCCTCTCTAGTGGACTAGTAGCAGTATTGTCAGTAGCTGTTCAGCCTCTATAGTGGACTACTAGCAGCAGTATTGTTGGTAGCTGTTCAGCCTCTATGGTGGACTAGCAGCAGTATTGTCAGTAGCTGTTCAGCCTCTATAGTGGACTAGCAGCAGTATTGTTAGTAGCTGTTCAGCCTCTATAGTGGACTAGCAGCAGTATTGACAGTAGCTGTTCATCCTCTATAGTGGACTACTAGCAGCAGTATTGTCAGTAGCTGTTCATCCTCTATAGTGGACTAGTAGCAGCAGTATTATCAGTAGCTGTTCAACCTCTATAGTGAACAAATAGCAGCAGTATTGTCAGTAGCTGTTCAGCCTCTATAGTGGACTACTAGCAGCAGTATTGTCAGTAGCTGTTCAGCCTCTATAGTGAACTAGCAGCAGTATTGTCAGTAGCTGTTCATCCTCTATAGTGGACTAGTAGCAGTACTGTCAGTAGCTGTTCAGCCTCTATAGTGGACTAGTAGCAGTATTGTCAGTAGCTGTTCAGCCTCTATAGTGAACTAGCAGCAGTATTGTCAGTAGCTGTTCAGCCTCTATAGTGAACTAGTAGCAGTATTGTCAGTAGCTGTTCAGCCTCTATAGTGGACTAGCAGCAGTATTGTCAGTAGCTGTTCAGCCTCTATAGTGGACTTCTAGCAGTATTGTCAGTAGCTGTTCATTCTCTATAGTGGACTAGCAGCAGTATTGTCAGTAGCTGTTTAGCCTCTCTAGTGGACTAGCAGCAGTATTGTCAGTAGCTGTTCAGCCTCTATAGTGGACTCCTAGCAGTATTGTCAGTAGCTGTTCAGCCTCTATAGTGGACTAGTAGCAGTATTGTCAGTAGCTGTTCAGCCTCTATAGTGGACTAGTAGCAGCAGTATTGTCAGTAGCTGTTCAGCCTCTATAGTGGACTAGGAGCAGTATTGTCAGTAGCTTTTCAGCCTCTATAGTGGACTAGCAGCAGTATTGTCAGTAGCTGTTCAGCCTCTATAGTGGACTAGCAGCAGTATTGTCAGTAGCTGTTCAGCCTCTATAGTGGACTAGCAGCAGTATTGTCAGTAGCTGTTCAGCCTCTATAGTGGACTACTAGCAGCAGTATTGTCAGTAGCTGTTCAGTCTCTATAGTGGACTAGCAGCAGTATTGTCAGTAGCTTCAGTGTGTGACTTCAATGCAGATTGTGTGTGTGGTGAGTTTAGTTCCGACTCCAGGGCTGCTACGGTTTCATGGAGTCAATGTCAGTGGAATGGGAACGATAGACAGAATGAGAGAAAGAGAGAGAAGGAGAGAAAGGGAGGGAGAGGGGGAGAGAGAGAGAGGGAGAGAGAAAGAAAGAGGTAGAAACAGAAAGGAGGTAGAGAGAGAGAGAGAGAGAGAGAGAGAGAGAGAGAGAGAGAGAGAGAGAGAGAGAGAGAGAGAGAGAGAGAGAGAGAGAGAGAGAGAGAGAGAGAGAGAGAGAGAGAGAGAGAGAGAGAGAGAGAGAGAGAGAGTCAGTGGAATGTCAGTGGAATGGGAACAATAGACAGAATGAGAGAGGGAGAGAGAGGGAGAGAGAAAGAGAGAAAAGGAGGGAGAGAGAGGGAGAGAGTGGGATATTTTCCCCAAAGGCATTTCTGCTATAAATATCAAACTTGTCAGTAGCTGTTCAGCCTCTATAGTGGACTAGCAGCAGTATTGTCAGTAGCTGTTTAGCCTCTATAGTGAACTAGCAGCAGTATTGTCAGTAGCTGTTCAGCCTCTATAGTGGACTACTAGCAGCAGTATTGTCAGTAGCTGTTCAGCCTCTATAGTGAACTAGCAGCAGTATTGTCAGTAGCTGTTCAGCCTCTATAGTGGACTAGCAGCAGTATTGTCAGTAGCTGTTCAGACTCTATAGTGGACTAGTAGCAGTATTGTCAGTAGCTGTTCAGCCTCTATAGTGGACTACTAGCAGCAATATTGTCAGTAGCTGTTCAGCCTCCATAGTGGACTAGCAGCAGTATTGTCAGTAGCTGTTCAGCCTCTATAGTGAACTAGCAGCAGTATTGTCAGTAGCGGTTCAGCCTCTATAGTGGACTACTAGCAGCAGTATTGTCAGTAGCTGTTCAGTCTCTATAGTGGACTACTAGCAGTATTGTCAGTAGCTGTTCAGCCTCTCTAGTGGACTAGTAGCAGTATTGTCAGTAGCTGTTCAGCTTCTCTAGTGGACTAGTAGCAGTATTGTCAGTAGCTGTTCAGCCTCTATAGTTTACTACTAGCAGCAGTATTGTCAGTAGCTGTTCAGCCTCTATGGTGGACTAGCAGCAGTATTGTCAGTAGCTGTTCAGCCTCTATAGTGGACTAGCAGCAGTATTGTCAGTAGCTGTTCAGCCTCTATAGTGGACTTCTAGCAGTATTGTCAGAAGCTGTTCAGCCTCTATAGTGGACTAGCAGCAGTATTGTCAGTAGCTGTTCAGCCTCTATAGTGGACTAGTAGCAGTATTGTCAGTAGCTGTTCAGCCTCTCTAGTGGACTAGTAGCAGTATTGTCAGTAGCTGTTCAGCCTCTATAGTGGACTACTAGCAGCAGTATTGTTGGTAGCTGTTCAGCCTCTATGGTGGACTAGCAGCAGTATTGTCAGTAGCTGTTCAGCCTCTATAGTGGACTAGCAGCAGTATTGTTAGTAGCTGTTCAGCCTCTATAGTGGACTAGCAGCAGTATTGACAGTAGCTGTTCATCCTCTATAGTGGACTACTAGCAGCAGTATTGTCAGTAGCTGTTCATCCTCTATAGTGGACTAGTAGCAGCAGTATTATCAGTAGCTGTTCAACCTCTATAGTGAACAAATAGCAGCAGTATTGTCAGTAGCTGTTCAGCCTCTATAGTGGACTACTAGCAGCAGTATTGTCAGTAGCTGTTCAGCCTCTATAGTGAACTAGCAGCAGTATTGTCAGTAGCTGTTCATCCTCTATAGTGGACTAGTAGCAGTACTGTCAGTAGCTGTTCAGCCTCTATAGTGGACTAGTAGCAGTATTGTCAGTAGCTGTTCAGCCTCTATAGTGAACTAGCAGCAGTATTGTCAGTAGCTGTTCAGCCTCTATAGTGAACTAGTAGCAGTATTGTCAGTAGCTGTTCAGCCTCTATAGTGGACTAGCAGCAGTATTGTCAGTAGCTGTTCAGCCTCTATAGTGGACTTCTAGCAGTATTGTCAGTAGCTGTTCATTCTCTATAGTGGACTAGCAGCAGTATTGTCAGTAGCTGTTTAGCCTCTCTAGTGGACTAGCAGCAGTATTGTCAGTAGCTGTTCAGCCTCTATAGTGGACTCCTAGCAGTATTGTCAGTAGCTGTTCAGCCTCTATAGTGGACTAGTAGCAGTATTGTCAGTAGCTGTTCAGCCTCTATAGTGGACTAGTAGCAGCAGTATTGTCAGTAGCTGTTCAGCCTCTATAGTGGACTAGGAGCAGTATTGTCAGTAGCTTTTCAGCCTCTATAGTGGACTAGCAGCAGTATTGTCAGTAGCTGTTCAGCCTCTATAGTGGACTAGCAGCAGTATTGTCAGTAGCTGTTCAGCCTCTATAGTGGACTAGCAGCAGTATTGTCAGTAGCTGTTCAGCCTCTATAGTGGACTACTAGCAGCAGTATTGTCAGTAGCTGTTCAGTCTCTATAGTGGACTAGCAGCAGTATTGTCAGTAGCTTCAGTGTGTGACTTCAATGCAGATTGTGTGTGTGGTGAGTTTAGTTCCGACTCCAGGGCTGCTACGGTTTCATGGAGTCAATGTCAGTGGAATGGGAACGATAGACAGAATGAGAGAAAGAGAGAGAAGGAGAGAAAGGGAGGGAGAGGGGGAGAGAGAGAGAGGGAGAGAGAAAGAAAGAGGTAGAAACAGAAAGGAGGTAGAGAGAGAGAGAGAGAGAGAGAGAGAGAGAGAGAGAGAGAGAGAGAGAGAGAGAGAGAGAGAGAGAGAGAGAGAGAGAGAGAGAGAGAGAGAGAGAGAGAGAGAGAGAGAGTCAGTGGAATGTCAGTGGAATGGGAACAATAGACAGAATGAGAGAGGGAGAGAGAGGGAGAGAGAAAGAGAGAAAAGGAGGGAGAGAGAGGGAGAGAGTGGGATATTTTCCCCAAAGGCATTTCTGCTATAAATATCAAACTTGTCAGTAGCTGTTCAGCCTCTATAGTGGACTAGCAGCAGTATTGTCAGTAGCTGTTTAGCCTCTATAGTGAACTAGCAGCAGTATTGTCAGTAGCTGTTCAGCCTCTATAGTGGACTACTAGCAGCAGTATTGTCAGTAGCTGTTCAGCCTCTATAGTGAACTAGCAGCAGTATTGTCAGTAGCTGTTCAGCCTCTATAGTGGACTAGCAGCAGTATTGTCAGTAGCTGTTCAGACTCTATAGTGGACTAGTAGCAGTATTGTCAGTAGCTGTTCAGCCTCTATAGTGGACTACTAGCAGCAATATTGTCAGTAGCTGTTCAGCCTCCATAGTGGACTAGCAGCAGTATTGTCAGTAGCTGTTCAGCCTCTATAGTGAACTAGCAGCAGTATTGTCAGTAGCGGTTCAGCCTCTATAGTGGACTACTAGCAGCAGTATTGTCAGTAGCTGTTCAGTCTCTATAGTGGACTAGTAGCAGTATTGTCAGTAGCTGTTCAGCCTCTCTAGTGGACTAGTAGCAGTATTGTCAGTAGCTGTTCAGCCTCTCTAGTGGACTAGTAGCAGTATTGTCAGTAGCTGTTCAGCCTCTATAGTTTACTACTAGCAGCAGTATTGTCAGTAGCTGTTCAGCCTCTATGGTGGACTAGCAGCAGTATTGTCAGTAGCTGTTCAGCCTCTATAGTGGACTAGCAGCAGTATTGTCAGTAGCTGTTCAGCCTCTATAGTGGACTCCTAGAAGTATTGTCAGAAGCTGTTCAGCCTCTATAGTGGACTAGCAGCAGTATTGTCAGTAGCTGTTCAGCCTCTATAGTGGACTAGCAGCAGTATTGTCAGTAGCTGTTCAGCCTCTATAGTGGACTACTAGCAGCAGTATTGTCAGTAGCTGTTCAGGCTCTATAGTGGACTAGTAGCAGTATTGTCAGTAGCTGTTCAGCCTCTATAGTGGACTAGCAGCAGTATTGTCAGTAGCTGTTCAGCCTCTATAGTGAACTAGCAGCAGTATTGTCAGTAGCGGTTCAGCCTCTATAGTGGACTACTAGCAGCAGTATTGTCAGTAGCTGTTCAGTCTCTATAGTGGACTAGTAGCAGTATTGTCAGTAGCTGTTCAGCCTCTCTAGTGGACTAGTAGCAGTATTGTCAGTAGCTGTTCAGCCTCTATAGTGGACTACTAGCAGCAGTATTGTTGGTAGCTGTTCAGCCTCTATGGTGGACTAGCAGCAGTATTGTCAGTAGCTGTTCAGCCTCTATAGTGGACTAGCAGCAGTATTGTCAGTAGCTGTTCAGCCTCTATAGTGGACTAGCAGCAGTATTGACAGTAGCTGTTCATCCTCTATAGTGGACTACTAGCAGCAGTATTGTCAGTAGCTGTTCAGCCTCTATAGTGGACTAGTAGCAGCAGTATTGTCAGTAGCTGTTCAACCTCTATAGTGAACAAATAGCAGCAGTATTGTCAGTAGCTGTTCAGCCTCTATAGTGGTCTACTAGCAGCAGTATTGTCAGTAGCTGTTCAGCCTCTATAGTGAACTAGCAGCAGTATTGTCAGTAGCTGTTCAGCCTCTATAGTGGACTAGTAGCAGTACTGTCAGTAGCTGTTCAGCCTCTATAGTGGACTAGTAGCAGTATTGTCAGTAGCTGTTCAGCCTCTACAGTGAACTAGCAGCAGTATTGTCAGTAGCTGTTCAGCCTCTATAGTGAACTAGTAGCAGTATTGTCAGTAGCTGTTCAGCCTCTATAGTGGACTACCAGCAGTATTGTCAGTAGCTGTTCAGCCTCTATAGTGGACTTCTAGCAGTATTGTCAGTAGCTGTTCATTCTCTATAGTGGACTAGCAGCAGTATTGTCAGTAGCTGTTTAGCCTCGCTAGTGGACTAGCAGCAGTATTGTCAGTAGCTGTTCAGCCTCTATAGTGGACTCCTAGCAGTATTGTCAGTAGCTGTTCAGCCTCTATAGTGGACTAGTAGCAGTATTGTCAGTAGCTGTTCAGCCTCTATAGTGGACTAGTAGCAGCAGTATTGTCAGTAGCTGTTCAGCCTCTATAGTGGACTAGGAGCAGTATTGTCAGTAGCTTTTCAGCCTCTATAGTGGACTAGCAGCAGTATTGTCAGTAGCTGTTCAGCCTCTATAGTGGACTAGCAGCAGTATTGTCAGTAGCTGTTCAGTCTCTGTAGGGGATAGTAGCAGTATTGTCAGTAGCTGTTCAGCCTCTATAGTGGACTACTAGCAGCAGTATTGTCAGTAGCTGTTCAGCCTCTATAGTGGACTAGTAGCAGTATTGTCAGTAGCTGTTCAGCCTCTCTAGTGGACTAGCAGCAGTATTGTCAGTAGCTGTTCAGCCTCTATAGTGGACTACTAGCAGCAGTATTGTCGGTAGCTGTTCAGCCTCTATAGTGGACTAGCAGCAGTATTGTCAGTAGCTGTTCAGCCTCTATAGTGGACTAGCAGCAGTATTGTCAGTAGCTGTTCAGCCTCTATAGTGGACTAGGAGCAGTATTGTCAGTAGCTGTTCAGCCTCTATAGTGGACTAGTAGCAGTATTGTCAGTAGCTGTTCAGCCTCTATAGTGGACTAGTAGCAGCATTATTGTCAGTAGCTGTTCAGCCTCTATAGTGGACTAGGAGCAGTATTGTCAGTAGGTGTTCGGCCTCTATAGTGAACTAGCAGCAGTATTGTCAGTAGCTGTTCAGCCGCTATAGTGCACTACTAGCAGCAGTATTGTCAGTAGCTGTTCAGCCTCTATAGTGAACTAGTAGCAGTATTGTCAGTAGCTGTTCAGCCTCTATAGTGGACTAGCAGCAGTATTGTCAGTAGCTGTTCAGCCTCTATAGTGGACTAGTAGCAGTATTGTCAGTAGCTGTTCAGCCTCTATAGTGGACTAGTAGCAGCATTATTGTCAGTAGCTGTTCAGCCTCTATAGTGGACTAGGAGCAGTATTGTCAGTAGGTGTTCGGCCTCTATAGTGAACTAGCAGCAGTATTGTCAGTAGCTGTTCAGCCGCTATAGTGCACTACTAGCAGCAGTATTGTCAGTAGCTGTTCAGCCTCTATAGTGAACTAGTAGCAGTATTGTCAGTAGCTGTTCAGCCTCTATAGTGGACTAGCAGCAGTATTGTCAGTAGCTGTTCAGCCTCTATAGTGGACTAGGAGCAGTATTGTCAGTAGCTGTTCAGCCTCTATAGTTTACTACTAGCAGCAGTATTGTCAGTAGCTGTTCAGCCTCTATAGTGAACTAGGAGCAGTATTGTCAGTAGCATTTCAGCCTCTATAGTGGACTAGCAGCAGTATTGTCAGTAGCTGTTCAGCCTCTATAGTGGACTCCTAGCAGTATTGTCAGAAGCTGTTCAGCCTCTATAGTGGACTAGCAGCAGTATTGTCAGTAGCTGTTCAGCCTCTATAGTGGACTAGCAGCAGTATTGTCAGTAGCTGTTCAGCCTCTATAGTGGACTACTAGCAGCAGTATTGTCAGTAGCTGTTCAGGCTCTATAGTGGACTAGTAGCAGTATTGTCAGTAGCTGTTCAGCCTCTATAGTGAACTAGTAGCAGTATTGTCAGTAGCTGTTCAGCCTCTATAGTGGACTACTAGCAGCAGTATTGTCAGTAGCTTCTCAGCCTCTATAGTGGACTAGTAGCAGCAGTATTGTCAGTAGCTGTTCAGTCTCTATAGTGGACTAGCAGCAGTATTGTCAGTAGCTTCAGTGTGTGACTTCAATGCAGATTGTGTGTGTGGTGAGTTTAGTTCCGACTCCAGGGCTGCTACGGTTTCATGGAGTCAATGTCAGTGGAATGGGAACGATAGACAGAATGAGAGAAAGAGAGAGAAGGAGAGAAAGGGAGGGAGAGGGGGAGAGAGAGAGAGGGAGAGAGAAAGAAAGAGGTAGAAACAGAAAGGAGGTAGAGAGAGAGAGAGAGAGAGAGAGAGAGAGAGAGAGAGAGAGAGAGAGAGAGAGAGAGAGAGAGAGAGAGAGAGAGAGAGAGAGAGAGAGAGAGAGAGAGAGATCAGTGGAATGTCAGTGGAATGGGAACAATAGACAGAATGAGAGAGGGAGAGAGAGGGAGAGAGAAAGAGAGAAAAGGAGGGAGAGAGAGGGAGAGAGTGGGATATTTTCCCCAAAGGCATTTCTGCTATAAATATCAAACTCACAATTCTTTGATTTGTCAAAAGAGAGAGAGGGGGATGGGAGAGGGGAGAGGAGAGACAGAGGAGAGAGGGAGGAGAGCACAGTGGAGGAGAGAGGGGTGGAGGGGAGTGATTTGGTCTTGTTCGGTTCTTGCCCTGTTTCAAATTCAGTCACAGATGAGAGCGAGAGGAGAGACAAAGCAGAGAAAGAGGAGAGGTTAGAGAGAAGAGAGGTAGAAAGAGAGAGAGAGAGAATGGGGTAGGAAGGGAGACAGAGGACTTAGAGAGAGGGAGAAACAGAACAGAGAGAGAGATGAGTTAGCGAGAGAGCGAGAAACAGAGAGATGGAGGGAGAGGAGGTAGAGAGAGAGAGAAACAGAGAGAGGAAGAGAGAGGTAGAAACAGAAAAGAGGTAGAGAGAGAGCGAGAGGGAGAGGAGGCAAAGAAAAGAAGGAGAAACAGAGAGAGAAGACGAGAGAGGGAGAAACAGAAAGGAGGTGGAGAGAGAGAGAGAGAGAGAGAGACAGAGAGAGAGAGAGAGAGAGAGAGAGAGAGAGAGAGAGAGAGAGAGAGAGAGAGAGAGAGAGAGAGAGAGAGAGAGAGAGAGAGAGAGAGAGAGAGAGAGGTAAAGAGTTGGCTGTGTAATATATATTCCAGTGTGGGTGGAAGGAGTCAAATTAGAGCCTCATTCTCTCTGAAGACACCGACTTATCATAGACTTCAAACCTGCCCCACCACAAACACACACACAACACAACACACACAACACACACACACTTATGCTAAAATGTTTATTCTATTCTACTGAGCTGTTTCCTTTATGTTGATATTCTGATCTTTCCTTATGTCTCATTGTTGTTGCTTTGTCCAGAAGGAACCTGCAGTCAGCGTTTCATTGGATGGTGTATGAGTTGTTTACTAATAAAACTTAAAACACACACACACACACACACACACACACACACACACACACACACACACACACACACACACACACACACACACACACACACACACACACACACACACACACACTGTGCCAGAGATAAGGACATGTGGTGTCAAACACACTCTCTCACCATCAGAAGAAGAAGAGGGCAGTATTTGGCAGGATTAGTGGAGTGTGTGAACTAGCTCGTTGTTCCATGTCTGTCTGTCAGAGCCCCGACAGGCCCTTCAGCGTGGATACTGTGATCAGGTTAGTAAAGAGGTGCTGTCTGTCTGCTGTAATCTGCTCTAAACAGAATATGTGTGTGTGTGTGTGTGTGTGTGTGTGTGTGTGTGTGTGTGTGTGTGTGTGTGTGTGTGTGTGTGTGTGTGTGTGTGTGTGTGTGTGTGTGTGTGTGTGTGGTTGGTTGAGAGGTACTGTCTGCTGTAATCAGCTCTAAACAGCTGCTGTGATAACTTTCAGCCCTAAGACACACTGAGACGTGCATTGACACTACGCTAGGCTAGGCTACGTTACACACTAACCCATAGAATAAGAACCAATAGTAGTACTGACGTTAGGCTAGGCTACGTTACACACTAACCCATAGAATATGAACCAATAGTAGTACTGACGCTAGGCTAGGCTACATTACAAACTCATCCATAGAATAAGAACTAATAGTAGTACTGACGCTAGGCTAGGCTACGTTACAACCACACCCATAGAATTAGAACCAATAGTAGTACTGACGCTACGCTAGGCTAGGCTATGTTACAACCACACCCATAGAATTAGAACCAATACTAGTGCTGACGCTACGCTAGGCTAGGCTATGTTACAACCACAGCTATAGAATTAGAACCAATACTAGTGCTCACTCTACTGCCCTTCTCTACAAGGCCTGTAGTAACAGAAACACGACATCTCTTGTTGCATGTGTTGTGTGTGTGTGTGTGTGACTAGATGCTGTATGTGTGTGTGTGTGTGTGTGTGTGTGTGTGTGTGTGTGTGTGTGTGTGTGTGTGTGTGTGTGTGTGTGTGTGTGTGTGTGTGTGTGTGTGTGTGTGTGTGTGTGACTAGATGCTGTGTGTGTGTGTGTGTGTGTGTGTGTGTGTGTGTGTGTGTGTGTGTGTGTGTGTGTGTGTGTGTGTGTGTGTGTGTGTGTGTGTGTGACTAGATGCTGTGTGTGTGTTGTGTGTGTGTGTATGTGTGTGTGTGTGTCAGATGTGATGCTGTGGGCCTCTGTGCTGTTTCTGGGACTGAGGAGCGCATGCCTGTTAAATATTTAACTGTACCAGTCCATGGACATCACTCAGGCTACAGGCTATTCGCTAGGCTACACTAGGCTAGTATGTGTTAGCGGTGGGAGGCAATGGACTTCCCTCAGGCTACAGGCTATTTGCTAGGGTACACTAGGCTAGTATGTGTTAGCGGTGGGAGGCAATGGACTTCCCTCAGGCTACAGGCTACACTTAATTCGCTAGGCTACACTAGGTTAGTCTGTGTTAGCGGTGGAAGTTTGGTTAGCGCTATGTTAAATGCTATCCTGTGTATTTTATTTGTATATTTATTTAACCTTTATTTAACTAGGCAAGTCAGTTAAGAACAAATTCTTATTTACAATGATGGTCTACCAGAAGGCAAAAGGCCTCCTGCGGGGACGGGGATAAAAATATATATATATATATGATAAAACACACATCACGACAAGAGAGACACCACAACACTACATAAAGCGTTACCTAAAGCAACAACATAGCATGTTAGCAACACATGACAACACAGCATGGTATCAACAAAACATGACAACAACATGGTAACAACTCAACAAAGCAGCACAACATGGTAGCAGCACAAAACATGGTACAAACATTATTGTGCACAAACAACAGCACAAAGGGCAGAAAGGTAGAGACAACAATACATCATACAAAGCAGCCACAACTGTCAGTAAGAGTGTCCATGATTGAGTCTTTGAATGAAGAGATTGAGATAAAACTGTCCAGTTTGAGTGTTTTTTGCTGCTCGTTCCCATCGCTGGCTGCAGCGAACTAAAAAAACGAATGACCCAGGGATGTGTGTGCTTTGGGGACCTTTAACAGAATGTAACTGCAGAACAGGTGTTGTATGTGGAGGATGAGGGCAGCAGTAGATATCTCAGATAGGGGGGAGTGAGGCCTAAGAGGGTTTAATAAATAAGCATCAACCAGTGGGTCTTGTGACGTGTATACCTAGATTACCAGTTTACAGAGGAGTATAGAGTGCGGTGATGTGTCCTATAAGGAGCATTGATGGCAAATCTGATTGCTGCATGGTAAAGAACATCTAGCCGCTCGAGAGCACCCTTACCTGCCGATCTATAAATTACGTCTCCGTAGTCTAGCGTGGATAGGATGGTTACCTGAATCAGGGTTAGTTTGGCAGCTGGGGTGAAAGAGAGGAAACCAAGTCTAGATTTAACCTTAGCCTGCAGTTTTGATATGTGCTGAGAGAAGGACAGTGTACCATCTAGCCATACTCCCAAGTACTTGTATGAGGTGACTACCTCAAGCTCTAAACCATCAGAGGTAGTAATCACACCGGTTGGGAGAGGGGCATTCTTCTTACCAAACCACATGATCTTTGTTTTGGAGGTGTTCAGATCAAGGTTAAGGTCAGAGAAAGCTTGTTGGACACTAAGAAAGCTTTGTTGTAGAGCATTTAGCACAAAATTCGGGGTGAGGCCAGCTGAGTATAAGACTGTATCATCTGCATATAAATGGATGAGTGAGCTTCCTACTGCTTGAGCTATGTTGTTGATGTAAATTGAGAAGAGCGTGGGGCCTAGGACCGAGCCTTGGGGTACTCCCTTGGTGACAGGAAATGGCTGAGACAGCAGATGTTCTGACTTTATACACTGCACTCTTTGAGAGAGCTAGTTAGCAAACCAGGCCAAAGATCCTTCGGAGACACAAATACTCCTTTGCCGGCACACAAGAATGGAATGGTCTACCGTGTCAAAAGCATTGGCCAAGTCAATAAAAATAACAGCACAACATTGCTTAGAATCAAGGGCAATGGTGACATCATTGAGGACCTTTAAGGTTGCGGTGACACATCCATAACCTGAGCAGAAACCAGATTGCATACCAGAGAGAATACTGTAGACAGCAGGAAAGTCAGTCAGGTGATTATTGACAAGTTTTTCCAACACTTTTGATAAACAGGGAAAATAGAAATTGGCCTATAACAGTTAGGATCAGTTTGATCTCACCCTTTAAATAAAGGACAAACCGTGGCTGCCTTCCAAGCAATGGGAACCTCCCCAGAGAGGAGAGACAGGTTAAAAAGGTCAGAGATAGGCTTGGCGATGACAGGGGCATCAACCTTAAAGAAGAAAGGGTCTAAACCATCTGAACCAGATGTTTTTTTGTGGTCAAGTTTAAGGAGCTCCTTTAGCACCTTGGACTCAGTGAATGCCTGCAGGGAGAAACGTTGTAGCAGGGCATGTGGGAAAAGAGGGAGGAGCATCACATTAGAAGGGGTGGGAGATGAGGAAATGTTGGACGGGCAAGGAGGCATGGCAGAATTAAATAGGAATCCTGACTTAATGAAGTGGGGATCAAAGAGCTCAGCCATGTGCTTCTTGTCAGTAACAACCACATCATCAACATTAAGGGACATGGGCAGCTGTGAGGAGGAGGGTTTATTCTCCAGGTCTTTAACCGTTTTCCAGAACTTCTTGGGGTTAGACCCACAGAGAGAGAACTGCTCCTTAAAACCTCTTAGCACACAGATCACGCTGATGGGATCAAAATCGACAACACCCGTGAAGCTGGAGCGCCAAATTCAAATGACAAAATCGTAATATTAAACATTCATGAAAATACAAGTGTCTTACATCGTTTAAAAGCTTAACTTAAGATTCCAAAAGGCTTTTCGGCGAAAGCTTACCATGCGATTATCTGAGGACAGCGCCCCACATTAAAATACTTTTCCAAACCAACACAGGCGTCACAAAAGTAACAAATAGCGATAAAATAAATCACTTACCTTTGAAGATCATACTCTGTTTGCAATCCCAAGGGTCCCAGTTACACAACAAATGTTTGTTTTGTTCGATAAAGTCCTTCTTTATATCCCAAAAATGTCTGTTTAGTTGGCGCGCTTGATTCAGTAATCCTCTAGTTCAACATGCACACAAACGAATCCAAAAAGTTACCAGTAAAGTTCGTCCAAACCAGTCAAACGATGTTTCTAATTAATCCTCAGGTACTCTACTATCTAAATAAACAATAATATTTAAGACGGAGAATAGTATGTTCAATAGGGAAGATAAATAATGAAGAGCGCACACCTCATTCACGCGCACAACAAGACTATATTTCTAATGAGAGACACCTTGGAAAAACTACAACTACTTAATCATTTTTCAAAAAGCAAGCCTGAAACCCTTTCTAAAGAAAAAATCTAGTGGAAGCCATAGGAACTGCAATCTAGGAGGAATTCCTTTGAATATCCCATAGACAAGCATTGAAATGGACTGTGACCTCAAAAAAAAAATCCAGATGGATTTTCACCTGCCATATCAGTTCTGTTATACTCACAGACATTATTTTAACAGTTTTGGAAACTTTAGAGTGTTTTCTATCCAATACTACCAATTATATGCATATCCTAGCTTCTGGGCCTGAGTAACAGGCAGTTTACTTTGGGCACGTCGTTCATCCGAACTTCCGAACTCTGCCCTCTAGCCCTAAGAGGGTTTTAAAGTAACTAACTTTGGCCTTCTGGATAGCCTGAGTGCACTTATTTCTAATTTGCCTGAATGAGAGCCAGTCAGCCTGAGTATGCGTGTGCCGAGCGATTTACTAAATGGAATTCTTGAGGTGGAGTAACTCTGACAGATCCCATTTACATTTAAGTCATTTAGCAGACACTCTTATCCAGAGCAACTTACAGTAGTGAATACATACATTTCATGCATGTTATTTTTTTTTTTTTGGTACTGGCCCCCCGTGGGAATCAAACCCACAACCCTGGCGTTGCACACACCATGCTCTACCAACTGAGCCACAGTCTGAACCTGTTTTTAATTCTCATTTTCTTTATGGGAACGTATTTGTTAACGATACCACTAAAAATATAAAAAAAGAAGGTCCAAGTGTCTTCAACAGAGCTGATTCTATACCATTTTACAGAGCTGATTCTATACCATTTTACAGAGGCCAGTTCATGAAGGAAGGCTTGCTCATTAGTTTTTTAGCAAGTGTCTATGACAAGTCAGGACAGGTCATTTCACTGAGCAGCCATTACAAACACAGGCTGTAAAACAGTGATCACTAAGGTTATTACAGAAAGCACCAGACTGATACCTATCAGGATTATTTGTGAGGATAACATCGAGGAGAGTAGCCTTTTCTGGGTGTTTGGATTCATACCTTGTGGGATTGGTAATAATCTGAGAAAGATTTAGGGAGTCCTATTGCCCTATGACTTGGTCAGGTGGTTTAAGCATGTCCCAGTTTAGGTCACCTAGCAGGACAAATTCAGACTTAGTGTAAGGGGCCAGGAGAGAGCTTAGGGCAGGTAGGGTACAGGCCGGTGCTGATGGTGAATGATAACACCCAGCAACAGTCAACAAAGAGTTATTTGAAAGTTTAATGCTTAAAACAAGCAGATGAAATTGTTTGGAGACAGACTTGGTGGAGACAACCGAGCACTGAAGGTGATCCTTGGTAAAGATTGACACTCCCCCACCTTTGGAAAATCTGTCTTGCTGAAAAAGGTTATAACCAGAAAGGTTAACATCAGTATTCAAAACACTCTTTCTTAACCACGTCTCAGTGATGACCAACACATCTGGATTGGATCTGTGAACCCACACTTTCAATATATACATTTTAGGTAATAAGCTTCTAGTGTTGACATGCAGAAACCAAGATCATATTGTACAACAATTTCATCAGGTAACATGAATACAAAGCCGGTGAGAGGTGGTTAGAATAGGATGGGAGGTCAAGAGTCTGTGTAACCAATAGAGAGTCAGAGTCACGAGTGTGGGAACAAACAGTCTGTCCCACGGTTGTGTAAACAAGCAAGTTCATAGTCAACAAAGCACGCAGGAGTCATGAGGCAAATAGCATAAAGCACAAGCGAAAAAAATGACATTTTGGGGCTAGCCATTGTAAGTTTAGAGTCACTCACTTCAACAGTGCGTGTGTGCTGGAGGCTAGTGAAAGCTCGGGAGAGAGTGGGGAGTGTGGCGGGGGTACCTATACCAGGCAGGGAGAGACAGGCCAGGGCAGACGGTGAACAGATCGCCAGGTGGAATCCAAGCAGCAGTGCAGCAGGCAACAGGAGTAGGTGTTACACCCACTTGGGAGAAGCTTTTTTCAGGAGGCAGATTCCCAACGTAGCTAGCAGGTCTCTGTCTGTCTTTTCCACGTGGAAAAGGAGGTCAGGTCCCGTGTGGCTCAGTTGGTAGAACATGGTTGGTAGAGCATGGTGTTTGCAACGCCAGTGTTGTGGGTTTGATTCCCATGGGGGACCAGTATGGAGAAAAAATGTATGAAATGTATGCATTCACTACTGATAAGAGTGTCTGCTAAATGACTAAAAATGTAAAATGTCATTAGCTAGCTATATCTTTTTGGTATTGGAAAATCATCCTTCATGACGTCCAAACAAAGTTGCCCTGGGGCTGTTGTATTTTGGGGATTCTGAGGAGGATATCTTCTCTGCACAGATGGAGGGGGCTTCAAATGCCTCTGCATTTGGGAGGGGAGGGGCCATTGTTAGGCTCAAGAGTTTTCCCACCTCTCACTGCACACTTCAGTGTTAGCTTCAGTCAGATTCTTTCCTAGCAGCTTGGTAGCCTTATTTATTAAGCTTTATATAACAACATTACCTACAGATTATTGTCTTTTACTTTTTGGCTTCAGAAAGTGGGTTTAGACTGAACATTACTCAGTTAATTTTGTGTTGGATGGTATTTCCAGTTTCTGCTGTTTCTTCTGCAGGTTTTGGCTTGTTAGAAGTTTTTTTTCTTGATAGTCCTTGATAGTAAAAGTCCATTCAGGTAATTTCGTCCAAAATCAAGATTTTATGCATGGAATTGTGAATTGGAATGAAGGGGTTTGATGTTGAGGTTAGTATCCTGTATGAGTCCTTGCGAAACAATTCAAAGTTTATCTACAATTATCCAACTGTAATTCTATATTTTTACAGAAGAACTCAGGAGCCCATGCTCTCTGTGTCTATTCACTCTCTCTCTCATCGTGAAGTGTATATATAATTAATTGATGTACGTCTAGGGGGGCTGTGTATGTTAAATGCTAATTGGAAGTCTACAGAACATTAGCCATGGGACTTCTACCACATGTTTAAATCTATAGTTGGAGACTCAGAGAGATACACCATGTACAGTCTGATCTACCCTACACTATGCTAGGTCTTTTTATAGTCTGTTAAATATTATAGACCTCTGTGTTACCATTGGGACTATAATTTGACTCTACACTATGTAAAGCTACAAGTCTGTCAGTATGGGGGTTTTGGGACTGTGTTCTCTTCTCCTTCATGCTCTGTCTTCTGTCTTGTTAGCTTTAGTCTGTTAAATATTCTAGAAGACCTGTCTGTGAGCCTTGGGAATTAGAGTTATGCTAAAGATAGTCAGTGTGAGTCTATAGGGAGTTAGCGTTATGCTAAAGCTAGTCAGGGTGAGTCTATAGGGAGTTAACGTAATGCTAAAGCTAGTCAGGGTGAGTCTATAGGAAGTTAATGTAATGCTAAAGCTAGTCAGGGTGAGTCTATAGGGAGTTAACGTAATGCTAAAGCTAGTCAGGGTGAGGCTATAGGCAGTTAGCATTGTGCTAAAGCTAGTCAGGGTGAGTCTATAGGGAGTCAACGTAATGCTAAAGCTAGTCAGGGTGAGGCTATAGGCAGTTAGCATTGTGCTAAAGCTAGTCAGGGTGAGGCTATAGGCAGTTAGCATTATGCTAAAGCTAGTCAGGGTGAGACTATAGGGAGTTAATGTAATGTTAAAGCTAGTCAGGGTGAGGCTATAGGCAGTTAGCATTATGCTAAAGCTAGTCAGTGTAAGCCAATAGGGAGCCTAGTTCTCTCCTCACTTTCACATTTTCTTAATTGGCGTTCTGACAGGAGTGTGTGTGTGTGTGTGTGTGCGACGTGTGTGTGGGTGTGACAGGAGTGTGTGTGCTACTGCTAAAATTATATTATTAATTGGATAGCTACATCGTGTGTGTAGTTTCCAGGGTATATATACTTTTAACATTTTTATTTATTTATTTAACCTTTATTTAACTAGGCAAGTCAGTTAAGAACAAATTCTTATTTACAATGATGGCCTACCAAAAGGCAAAATGTGTCAAGTCCTGACCAGTAAAGGGGTTGTTTGTTATTGTGGTCAGGGCGTGGCAGGGGGGTGTTTGTTTAGTGTGTTTCGGGGTTTTTGGGCAATATTCTATGTTAGTCTATTTCTATGTCTGTGTCTATGTATTCTATTTATATGCTTAGTTTATTGGGTTGACCTTCAATTGGAGGCAGCTGTTCCTCGTTGCCTCTAATTGAAGGTCCTATTTAGTAGGGGTGTTTTTTCATTGGGATTTGTGGGTAGTTGTTCCATGTGTAGCTGTGTGCCTTACAGGACTGTTTTTCGTTGTTGTTTTTTGTTTAAGTGTTTATTTTGGTTTTGTTCTCGTAATAAAAGAAGATGAGCATACACATTCCCGCTGCGCCTTGGTCCCATCCTTACGACGAACGTGACAAAATGACTCCTGCGGGGACGGGGGCTGGGATTAAAAAAAAAATATATATATTTTTTTTTTTTATGATAACATATAGGACAAAACACACATCACAACAAGAGAGACACCATAACACTACAGAAAGAGAGACCTAAGACAGCATGGCAGCAACACATGACAAAAACATGGGAGTAACTCAACATGACATCAACAAGGTAGAAACACAACATGACAACATGGTAGCACCACAACATGACAACAACATGGTAGAAACACATGACAAAAACATGGTAATAACTCAACATGACAACAACATGCCAGCAACACAACATGACAACATGGTAGCAACACAACATGACAACAACATGGTAGCAACACATGAGAACAACATGGTACCAACACAACATGACAACAACATGGTAGCAACACAACATGAGAACAAAATGCCAGCAACACATGGTAGAAATACAACATGACAACAACATGCCAGCAACACATGACAACAACATGGTAGCAACACAACATGACAACATGATAGAAACACAACATGACAACAATACGGTAGCAACACAACATGACAACACAATGCAACACAACATGACAACATGATAGAAACACAACATGACAACAATACGGTAGCAACTCAACATAACAACAACAAGGTAGTACCACAACATGACAACAACATGGTAGAAACACATGACAACAACATGGTACCAACACAACATGACAACAACATGGTAGCAGCACAACATGACAACAACATGGTAGAAACACATGACAACAACATGGTACCAACACAACATGACAACAACATGGTAGCAACACAACATGAGAACAAAATGCCAGCAACACATGGTAGAAATACAACATGACAACAACATGCCAGCAACACATGACAACAACATGGTAGCAACACAATATGACAACATGGTAGAATCACAACATGACAACAATACGGTAGCAACACAACATGACAACACAATGCAACACAACATGACAACAACTTGGTAGCAACACAACATGACAACATGGTAGCAACACAACATTACAACAACATGGTAGCAACACAACATAACAACATGGTAGCAACACAACATGACAACAACATGGTAGCAACACATGACAACAACATGGTAGAAACACATGACAACAACATGGTACCAACACAACATGACAACAACATGGTAGCAACACAACATGAGAACAACATGCCAACAACAACATGGTCGAAATACAACATGACAACAACATGCCAGCAATACATGACAACAACATGGTAGCAACACAACATGACAACATGGTAGAAACACAACATGACAACAATACGGTAGCAACACAACATGACAACTACATGGCAGCAACACACGACAACAACATGGTAGCAACACAACAACAACATGGTAGAAACACAACATGACAACAACATGGTAGCAGCACAACAACAACATGGCAGAAACACATGACAACAACATGGTACCAACACGACATGACAACAACATGGTAGGATTACAACATGAGAACAACATGGCAGCAACAACATGGTAGAAATACAACATGACATCAACATGCCAGCAACACATGACAACAACATGGTAGCAACACATCATGACAACATGGTAGAAACACAACATGACAACAATACGGTAGCACCTCAACATGACAACAACATGGTAGCAACACAACATGACAACAACATGGTAGAAACACATGACAACAACATGGTACCAAAATAACATGACAACAATATGGTAGCAACACAACATGAGAACAACATGCCGGCAACAACATGGTCGAAATACAACATGACAACAACATGCCAGCAACACATGACAACAACATGTTAGCAACACAACATGACAACATGTTAGCAACACAACATGACAACAATACGGTAGCAACACAACATGACAACAATACGGTAGCAACACAACATGACAACTACATTCCAGAAACACATGACAACACATGGTAGCAACACAACAACAACATGGTAGCAACACAACAACAGCATGTCAGCAACACATGACAACAACATGGTCACAAGTCAACATGTCAAAAACATGTTAGCAACACAACATGAC
The DNA here is from genome assembly GCF_905237065.1 of Salmo salar. NCBI lineage: Eukaryota > Metazoa > Chordata > Actinopteri > Salmoniformes > Salmonidae > Salmo > Salmo salar. Next base: position 4,527,838 of record NC_059453.1, read on the forward strand.
AACAACATGGTAGCAACACAACATGATAACAACATGAACAACACGACAACAACATGACAGCAACACATGACAACAACATGGTCGCAACACAACATGACAACAACATGGTAGCAACACAACATGACAACAACATGATAGTAACACAACATGGCAGCAACACAACAAGGAATCAACACAATGTGACAAAAACATGGTATCAACAAAACATGACAACAACATGGTAGCAACACAACATGTCAGCAACACAACATGGTATCAACACAACATGACAACAACACAACATGGTATCAACACAACTTGACAACATGACAACATGGCAGCAACACAACATGGTATCAACACAACATGGCAGAAACACAACATGGTATCAACACAACATGACAACATGACAACATGGTAGTAACACAACATGGCAACATCACAACATGGTAGCAACACAGCATGACAACAACATGGTATGAAAACAACATGACAGCAACATGGTAGTAACACAACATGACAACAACATGGTATCAACACAACATGACAACAACATGTTAGCAACACAACATGGCAACAAAATGGTATCAACACAACACAACATGACAACATGGTAGAACGCAACATTACAACAACATGGTAGCAGCACAACATGACAACAACATGGTAGTAACACAACATGGCAATATCACAACATGATAGCAACACAAAATGACAACAACACAACATAGCAGCAGCACAACATGGTAGAAGCACAAAACATGGCACATACATTTTTGGGCACAGACAACGGCACAAAGGGCAAGAAGGTAGAGACAACAATATGTCATGCAAATCAGCCACAACTGTCAGTAAGAGTGTCCATGATTGAGTCTTTGAACGAAGAGATTGAGATAAAACTGTCCAGTTTGAGTGTTTGTTGCAGCTCGTTCCAGTTGCTAGCTGCAGCGACCTGAAAAGACGAGCGTCCCAGGGATATGTGTGCTTTGGGGACCTTTAACACAATGTGACTGGCACAACAACTGATGGATTAAGAATTAAGTGAGCTCATCCTCTAGGTATGTGTGATCTTACGTAGAGCTGTCTGTCTGCTCTGGCAGGGGTTGTGCTGATAAGTTATTAATGATTCATGTTCTCGGGCTGTCTGTCAGCTCTGGCAGGGGTTGTGTTGATAAGTTATTAATGATTAATGTTCTTGGAGAGAGTGTGTTATTTGATGAGAAGATGTAGGTCGTTGGTAGTCTCTTCTACTGTCTATAATTGATCCTGCATCAGTACACCTCCTCTCCTCTCCTCTCCTCTCCTCTCCTCTCCTCTCCTCTCCTCTCCTCTCCTCTCCTCTCCTCTCCTCTCCTCTCCTCTCCTCTCCTCTCCTCTCCTCTCCTCTCCTCTCCTCTCCTCTCCTCTCCTCTCCTCTCCTTTTGTTTCCACCTTGATTGCTTACATGGAGTCCTGGCTTGACGTGAGGTTTACCACAGTATTTATTTTCATCATTAGCAAAAGCTATTGGTTTTCTATCCAAAGTTGCAAATAAAATGTGATCCATTGAATAAACACAAGAGACGAGCAAAATGGATAAACGGGTGTGGCAGCACCAGGAACAGTGGCATCTAGTGGCCAAAGCTGGTACTTTCACACTCATTTATCGGGGGGGGTAATCCATGCTTCACTGAATAATTTCTCTGAACAGGGAGGAAAAGCTGTCTACATACCACCACAGACCGATGATGGCACTAAAACCTCACTCAATGAGCTGTATTACTCCATAAGCAAACAGGAAAACGCTCATCCAGAGGCGGCGCTCCTAGTGGCTGGGGACTTTAATGCAGGGAAACTTAAATCCGTTTTACCTAATTTCTACCAGCATGTTAAATGTGCAACCAGAGGGAAAAAAATTCTAGATCACCTGTACTCCACACACAGAGACGCGTACAAAGCTCTCCCTCGCCCCCCATTTGGTAAATCTGACCATAACTCTATCCTCCTGATTCCTGCTTACAAGCAAAAATTAAAGCAGGAATCACCAGTGACTCGGTCTATAAAAAAGTGATCAGATGAAGCAGATGCTAAACTACAGGACTGTTTTGCTAGCACAGACTGGAATATATTCCGGGATTCTTCCGATGGCATTGAGGAGTACACCACATCAGTCACTGGCTTTATCAATAAGTGCATCGAGGACATCATCCCCACAGTGACTGTACGTACATAACCAACCAGAAGCCATGGATTACAGGCAACATTCGCACTGAGCTAAAAGGTAGAGCTGGACTCTAACCCGGAACCTTATAAGAAATCCTGCTATGCCCTCTGACAAACCATCAAACAGGCAAAGCGCCAATACAAGACTAACATCGAATCGTACTACACCGGCTCTGACACTCGTCAGATGTGGCAGGGCTTGCAAACCATTACAGACTACAAAGGGAAGCACAGCCGAGAGCTGCACAGTGACACGAGCCTACTAGATGAGCTAAATAACTTCTATGCTCGCTTCGAGGCAAGTAACACTGAAACATGCATGAGAGCATCAGCTGTTCCAGACGACTGTGTTATCATGCTCTCCGCAGCCGATGTGAGTAAGACCTTTAAACAGGTCAACATTCACAAGGCCGCTGGGCCAGACGGATTACCAGGACGTGTACTTCGAGCATGCACTGACCAACTGGCAGGTGTCTTCACTGACATTTTCAACCTCTCCCTGTCTGAGTCTGTAATACCAGCATGTTTCAAGCAGACCACCATAGTCTCTGTGCCCAAGAACACTAAGGTAACCTGCCTAAATGACTACTGACCCGTAGCACTCACGTCTCTAGCCATGACATGCTTTGAAAGGCTGGTCATGGCTCACATCAACACCATTATCCCAGAAACCCTAGACCCAGTCCAATTTGCATACCGCACCAACAGATCCACAGATGATGCAATCTCTATTGTGCTCAACACTGCCCTTTCCCACCTGGACAAAAAGAAAACCTATGTGAGAATGCTATTCATTGACTACAGCTCAGCGTTCAACACCATAGTGCCCTCAAAGCTCATCACTAAGCTAAGGACCCTGGGACTAAACACCTCGCTTTGCAACTGGATCCTGGACTTCCTGACGGGCCTCCCCCAGGTTTTAAGGGTAGGTAACAACACATCTGCCACTCTGATCCTCAACACGGGTCCCCTCAGGGGTGCGTGTTCAGTCCCCTCCTCTACTCCCTGTTCACTCATTACTGCACGGCCAGGCACGACTCCAACACAATCATTAAGTTTTCTGATGACACAACAGTGTGCCTGATCACAGACATTGATGAGACAGCCTATAGGGAGGAGGTCAGAGACCTGACCGTGTGGTGCAAGGACAACAACCTCTCACTCAACGTGATCAAGACAAAGGAGATGATGGTGGACTACAGGAAAAGGAGGACCGAGCACGCCCCCATTCTCATCTACAGGGCTGTAGTGGAGCAGGTTGGGAGCTTCAAGTTCCTTGGTGTCCACATCACCAACAAGCTAACATTTTATTTTATTTATTTATTTCACCTTTATTTAACCAGGTAGGCAAGTTGAGAACAAGTTCTCATTTACAATTGCGACCTGGCCAAGATAAAGCAAAGCAGTTCGACAACATACAACAACACAGAGTTACACATGGAGTAAAACAAACATACAGTCAATAACACAGTAGAAAAATAGGTCTATATACAATGTGAGCAAATGAGGTGACATAAGGGAGGTAAAGGCAAAAAAGGCCATGGTGGCAAAGTAAATACAATATGGCAAGTAAAACACTGGAATGGTAGATTTGTAGTGGAAGAAAGTGCAAAGTAGAAATAAATAATGGGGTGCAAAGGAGCAAAATAAATGAAATAAATAAATACAGTAGGGGAAGAGGTAGTTGTTTGGGCTAAAATATAGATGGGCTATGTACAGGTGCAGTGATCTGTGAGCTGCTCTGACAGCTGGTGCTTAAAGCTAGTGAGGGAGATAAGTGTTTCCAGTTTCAGAGATTTTGTAGTTCATTCCAGTCATTGGCAGCAGAGAACTTGAAGGAGAGACGGCCAAAGGAGGAATTGGCTTTGGGGGTGACCAGAGAGATATACCTGCTGGAGCGCGTGCTGCTATGGTGACCAGTGAGCGGAGATAAGGGGGGACTTTACCTAACAGGGTCTTGTAGATGACCTGGAGCCAGTTGGTTTGGCGACGATTATGAAGCGAAGGCCAGCCAACGAGAGCGTACAGGTCGCAGTGGTGGGTAGTATATGGGGCTTTGGTGACAAAACGGATGGCACTGTGATAGACTGCATCCAGTTTGTTGTGTAGGGTATTGGAGGCTATCTTGTAAATTACATCGCCAAAGTCGAGGATCGGTAGGATGGTCAGTTTTACGAGGGTATGTTTGGCAGCATGAGTGAAGGATGCTTTGTTGCGAAATAGGAAGCCAATTCTAGATTTAACTTTGGATTGGAGATGTTTGATGTGAGTCTGGAAGGAGAGTTTACAGTCTAACCAGGCACCTAGGTATTTGTAGTTGTCCACATATTCTAAGTCAGAACCGTCCAGAGTAGTGATGCTGGACAGGCGGGCAGCTACAGGCAGCGATCGGTTGAAGAGCATGCATTTAGTTTTACTTGTATTTAGGAGCAGTTGGAGGCCACGGAAGGAGAGTTGTATGGCATTGAAGCTCGTCTGGAGGGTTGTTAACACAGTGTCCAAAGAAGGGCCAGAAGTATACAGAATGGTGTCGTCATGGTCCAAGCACACCAAGACAGTTGTGATGAGGGCACAACAAAACCTATTCCCTTTCAGGAGACTGAAAAGATTTGGCATGGGTCCTCAGATCCTCAAAAGGTTTTACAGCTGCACCATCGAGAGCATCCTGACGGGTTGCATCACTGCCTGGTTTGGCAACTGCTTGGCCTCCGACTGCAAGGCACTACAGAGGGTAGTGCGTACGGCCCAATACATCACTGGGGCCAAGCTTCCAGCCATCCAAGACCTCTATACCAGGCGGTGTCAGAGGAAGGCCCTAAAAATTGTCAAAGACTCCAGCCACCCTAGTCATTGATTGTTCTCTCTGCTACCGCACAGCAAGCAGTAAAGTCTAGGTCCAAGAGGCTTCTAAACAGCTTCTACCCCCCAAGCCATAAGACTCCTGAACAGCTAATCAAATGGCTACCCAGACTATTTGTATTGCCCCCCCCCCCCACGCTGCTGCTACTCTCTGTTATTATCTATGCATAGCCACTTTAATAACTTTACCTACATGTACTTAAATACCTCAATTACCTCGACACCGGTTCCCCCGCATATTGACACGTTGACTCTGTACCGGTACCCCCTGTATATAGCCCCGCTATTATTATTTACTGCTGCTCTTTAATTATTTGTTATTCTTATCGCTTACTGTTTTGGGGGATATTTTCTTAAAACTGCATTGTTGGTTAAGGGCTTGGTTAAGGGCTTGTAAGTAAGCATTTCACTGTTAGGTCTACACCTCTTTATATTCGGCGCATGTGAAATACAGATTCACAAGGAGTACATTAGAAAGTATGAAGAAGCAATTCTCCAAGCCGTTGCTCTGTACTACTTGTCAGACATTGTGGACTGATACCGTATACTGGTTGTTGGGGTAGCTTGACTTTTGAGGATGACCACACAACTTATTTTCATCATGATCAGAAGCAGGAACAGCAGCGTCTAGTGATCAGAACCTGGTACTGTCACACTGATTTATGGGATATAATACAAGTGACATTACCAGCTGATTTTCTCTGAAGAGGGAAAAACTCCACCAGATTCACAGGGAGTACATTAGAAAGTATGAAGAACCAATACTCCAAGCCGTTGCTCCATACTACTTGTCAGACATTGTGGACTGATACTGTATACTGGTTGTTGAGGTGGTGTGGACTGATACTGTATACTGGTTGTTGGGGTGGTGGGGACTGATACTGTACACTGGTTGTTGAGGTGGTGGGGACTGATACTGTATACTGGTTGTTGGGGTGGTGGGGACTGATACTGTATACTGGTTGTTGGGGTGGTGGGGACTGATACTGTATACTGGTTGTTGGGGTGGTGGGGACTGATACTGTATACTGGTTGTTGGGGTGGTGGGGACTGATACTGTATACTGGTTGTTAGGGTGGTGGGGACTGATACTGTATACTGGTTGTTGGGGTGGTGGGGACTGATACTGTATACTGGTTGTTGGGGTGGTGGGGACTGATACTGTATACTGGTTGTTGAGGTGGTGGGGACTGATACTGTATACTGGTTGTTGAGGTGGTGGGGACTGATACTGTATACTGGTTGTTGGGGTGGTGGGGACTGATACTGTATACTGGTTGTTGGGGTGGTGGGGACTGATACTGTATACTGGTTGTTGAGGTGGTGGGGACTGATACTGTATACTGGTTGTTGGGGTGGTGGGGACTGGTACTGTATACTGGTTGTTGGGGTGGTGGGGACTGATACTGTATACTGGTTGTTGGGGTGGTGGTGGTGGGGACTGATACTGTATACTGGTTGTTGGGGTGGTGGGGACTGATACTGTATACTGGTTGTTGGGGTGGTGGTGGTGGGGACTGATACTGTATACTGGTTGTTGGGGTGGTGGGGACTGATACTGTATACTGGTTGTTGGGGTGGTGTGGACTGATACTGTATACTGGTTGTTGGGGTGGTGGGGACTGATACTGTATACTGGTTGTTGAGGTGGTGGGGACTGATACTGTATACTGGTTGTTGGGGTGGTGGGGACTGATACTGTATACTGGTTGTTGGGGTGATTGGGACTGATACTGTATACTGGTTGTTGGGGTGGTGGGGACTGATACTGTATACTGGTTGTTGGGGTGGTGGGGACTGATACTGTATACTGGTTGTTGAGGTGGTGGTGGTGGGGACTGATACTGTATACTGGTTGTTGGGGTGGTGGGGACTGATACTGTATACTGGTTGTCGGGGTGGTGGGGACTGATACTGTATACTGGTTGTTGAGGTGGTGGGGACTGATACTGTATACTGGTTGTTGAGGTGGTGGGGACTAATACTGTATACTGGTTGTTGAGGTGGTGGGGACTGATACTGTATACTCGTTGTTGGTTGTGGTGGGGACTGATACTGTATACTGGTTGTTGGGGTGGTGGGGACCGATACTGTATACTGGTTGTTGAGGTGGTGGGGACTGA